>NC_092878.1:157126803-157426803 GCF_028372415.1 Notamacropus eugenii
CAGTCAAAGAGTCATGTCTGAATCTTCGGGTCTGACCACCTATTCATGGGGTTTCTTGGTAAGCATACTGGAGTGGTTTGCTATTTCCTCCTCCAATGGATCCTTTTTTGTCAGGCAGAGATGAAGTGACTTGCCTAGGGTCACACAGCAAGAAAGTGTCTGAGGCTGGATTTGAACTCAGGTCTTCCTGACTCCAGGGCCAATTATGTGTCCACTGAATCACTAGGTGCCTCAAAAAATGAAAAATAACTAGAGATATTTAGAGGAGTCAGTCAATGAGCATTCATTTAGGGTTTACCATACACCAGCTAATGTGCTGGGCTCTAGGGATGGGAAGAAAGGTAAATATAGTTCCTACCTTCAAGGAGCTTACAGTTAGGCATTGGGGGCAATATCCAAAAAAACTAGGTGCATATAAGATATTGACAGAATATGTTGAAATTAATCTCAAAGGGGATGGCACCAGCAGTGAGAGGAGACAAAAAAGGCAACATGTAGAAGACAGGATTGGAGATGAGCCTTAAAGGAAGTCAGAGAATATCTGATGCAAAGGCAGGGAGAAAGAGAACATTCTGGAAGGTGGGACAGCCACATTCAGGACAGTGAAGGGAGATGCAATGGTGTTTGGAAAAAAATAGTAAATTGACCAGTACAGGCAGCTTCCAGAGAGTGTGGAGGTGAGTAGGGCAGCTAGGTGGTGCAGTGGATAGAGCACCAGTGCAGAAGTCAGGAGGACCTGAGTTCAAATCTCACCTCAGACACTAGACACTCACTAGCTGTGTGACCTTGGGCAAATCACTTAATCCTAGTTGCCATCTTGGGTCATCTCCAGTGGTCCTGATGAATATCTGGTCACTGGATTCAAATGGCTCTGGAAGAGAAGTGAGGCTGGTGACCTGCACAGCCCTCCCTCACTCAAAAAAACAAAGTCAAGTGCAAGTTATGTCATTATTTCTCTGATGGCATGGTCTTCTTAGGCAACAAAGGAAGAACACACACACGCAGGAGGGGAGTAAAGTATGTGAAAACCAGAAATGAATTATAAAGAGATTTAACTGTAAAACAGAAGAGTTTATATTTGATCCTGGAGGTTATGGGAAGCCACTGGAGGTCATTGTATGTGTGTGTGTGTGTGTGTGTGTGTGTGTGTGTGTTGTACTCAAAAATGTTTTAGAAAAATCACTTTAGCAACTAAGTGGCAAATATTTTAGAAAGAGAAGAAACTTGAGGCAGGGAGACCAACCTGAAAACCATTGTAATAGTGCAGGTAAGAGGTAATAAAGACCTGAATTAGGTTGGTTACCGTTTGAGTCAAGAGAAGGGATTGTATATAAGGAATATTGTGCAGGTAGAAATGACAATATTTAGCAATGAAATGTATAGAAGCCACAAATGGGATTATAGAGTTGCCGAGTTTGGAGGCCTAGGGAGTTGGGAGCATGGTGGCACTTTTGATAGTAATGGGTAAATTCTTAAGAAGGGAGGGTTTAGGGGAAAAGATAATGAGTTCTGCCTTGTTTAATATTTTGTTTTTTAATTTCCCCCAAATTACATGTAAAAATAATTTTTAACATTTCATTTTTAAAAATTTTGAGTTCCAAATTTTCTACCTCCCTCCCCCTCATTTAGAAGGCAAACAATTTGATATAAGTTCTAGAGGTACAGTCATGCAAAAAACCATACTTCATATTTGTCATGTTTGTGAGAGAAAACAAACCAAAAAAGAAAAACCCAAACCAAGAAAAATTAAAAAAAAAAAGCATACTTTGATCTGTTTCAGACTGCATCAGTTCTTTCTCTGGAGGTGGATGATATTTTTCATCTGAAGTTCTTCAGAATTGTCTTGGATCATTGTATTCCTGAGAATAGCAGAGTCATTCACAGTCGATTATTGTGCAATATTGCTGTTACTTTACACAATGCTCTGGTTCTGCTCATTTCATTTTGCATCAATTTATGTAAGTCTTTCCAGGTTTTCTGAGAACATCCTGCTTTTCAGTTCTGCTTTGGACATGTTGGGTTTAAGATGTCCAAAGCAGAAGAGAGATAGGGCTAGATCCTAGCACTGGGTATATAGATCTGGCAAACATCTGCATAGAGATGATAATTGAACTCATGGGAGCTCATGTTATCATTAAGTGAGGTAGTACGGAGTGGAAAAAGAAGATGGCCCAGGACATCTAGAGCCCTAGGGGACACTAGAAGGCATGAAGTGGATGAAGACCCAGCTAAGGAGATTGAGAAGTAGGCAGACAGATGGGAGGAGAACCAGAAGAGACCCAGAGAACACACAATACAAGGAGATCAACCTTGTCAAAAGCTGCAGAGAGAGCAAAATGGATTAGGCTCATCAATGCCAATATAGCAAAAACAATAATTATCAAAATTCATTTATTAATTGGTGTTCAAGCAAATTACCAAAGAGAGACTATGGAGTGAGACAAAATAACAATAAAATTCCTGAGGAGAAACAAAGCTCTAGAATCTCAAAAGTAACAATTTTAAAAAAAAGTCCTTCTAGGACAGGTTTAGCCACTAGGCAGAGTGGCTAGAATGTCAGGCATGGAGTCAGGAAGACTCATTTTTGTGAGTTTAGATCTGATCTTAGACACTTATTAGTTGTGTGACCCTGGACAAGTTAACTCTGTTTGTCTCAGTTCCCCATCTGTAAAATCAGTTGCAGAAGGAAATGGCAAACCACTTTAGTATCTTTGCCAAGAAAACCCCAAATGGGGTCATGGAGAGTTGGAAACAGCTGAAAAACAGAACAAAACAAAACAAAACAAAACCTTTTAGGTCTCATATTATACAACAAAGTAGTAATCATCAAAACCTTTTTTCTGATAAAATAGAAAAGTAGATCAGTGGAATAGACTAGATAAAGAAGAATCATAAGGTGGTAGGATCCTCTATATAATTCTGTACATAACCTAATATCCCATATAATCCCTAGTTAGAAGAGATTGTAAAGGCTATTTAGTCCAACTCATCATTTTACAGATGACTTGGAAACTGAGGGCCCGAGGTCGTGACTTACCCATGCAAGTTAGTAAGTGTCAACGGCAGGATTTGATTTCTTGGGGGAAAACTCTTTACTTAACAAGAACGTCTGAGAGACTGCAAAGTAGTTTGGTATAAATTAGCTTTCAGTTCGATTCTTAGAACACAAACCACAATAAACTAAAAATGGACGTTACCCAAATATTAAATGTCACACCATAAGAAAATTAGAAGAGAAACAGAACAGGTCAACAAGTGAATGAGCATTTACGAAGTCCCCCCGTGTGCCAGGCACTGTGCAAAGCACTAGAAATACAAGGAGGTCAACTCAATCCCTGTCTTCAAGGAACTTACATTCTAATTGAGATAGTATGCAAACTATATGCATCCGACACACACACACTGTAAAAGCAAGGACTCCAACATACACAGGTATGTACAGGTACTTTGATCTGCTTTTATAAAAGGAAAGCATCTTTTGAGGGGTCAACAATCACTTCAATCAAGCACATGTATCATTCACTTAGTACTGGGAAAAAAATTAGCACCCTAAACTTCAGAGAAAATACAGAGAAATCAAAATCAACAGACATGGCTTCCAGCTGTCTGGCATAAGCAATACATACATTATAGATCAACAGACAGATCCAACTTTCTGACCATTATATACATACATAGTTACCATAGAGAGAAGCCCCAACATCTGGGTTTTCAAAGTCAGGAGACTCCTTAGCGGCTGCTCAGGGTGTCATCTGGCACCTAAACCTTCTTTCAAAACTAAGCCCCAAAGTAAAACCCCACCTCAGAGTATTTATACATTTTTTAGAGCCAGAGGACATCACAACCCTTGAGAACCAGTGCCTCATTAACAAAAGGTACGGGCCTTCCTACAAATCTTCCCAGGCCCATTAATGGGTGGGGAAGATCTTCTTTAATCACATTATCAATCAGAGGCACTTAATTATATTAAAACCAAAATGCATTATCAATACACACACACACACACACACACACACACACACACACACACACACACACACACACACACACACACATGCACACACCATCTAAACTGGAGAAATCTTGGAGGGAAGGGACTAGCATTGAGAGATACTGGAAAAGGTTTGTAGTAGAAAGTGGGATTTTGCCTGAGATCAGGTGCTTTTCACTGTGGGATGAATTTTTAGCCATGCCAAGGTAGATAAAAATTGATAAACATATTTGTTCCATGAAACAGAAAAGCTTCTGCAAAATAAAATGATTACATCTAGGTTAAGATGGGATATGGCTGACTTCCCATTGTAACTTTAGAGCTGAGATTTGAATTTAGGTCTTCTGACTTCAAAACCTATGTGTCATTGATTTAAGCACTCATCTATTATATGCTTATCATGTGCCTAGCATTGTGATATATTCTATAGGAGTTCAAAATAGATATGAGCATGATCTTAAGTAGGTCACTGTACAGGGAGAGAAAAGGAAAGAGTCTTCTGAGTGTGGAGGTGTTGAGACCTAGGGGTTCTGGGACCCCAAGATTCAAGGGCAAATGACACAGGGTACTGCCTTGAATGAATTCAGTCCAAGCCTTCTTTCAGCAAGAGACAAGTTTTATGAGAACACCGGTCTGGGTGGGGGAGCTTTTTAAGAATCTGTGACATTTGTGACACTTGCATTGACAAGCGGGCCAGACTGAGTCTGAGCACTGGCCAGAATCTGAGCATTGTTATTGTTAATGCAACTGGGCCAGATACTTAAAGGTTTGTGACTCCAAATGGGCCGGACTCTTAAGGAATCTGAGAAATTTAATAGGAGTCAACAAGGACCTTATGTACTGAAGCCTGTGGGAAGGATCTAGGCGTGACCAAGTACTCTGGGGTGACTGGGGGATAACAGAGAAGGACCCAGAAGAGCCAAGTGCCCCAAGCAAATGTCAGGGACCTGGGCCATGTGGAAGGGGTCTGGATGGAATCATGGAGTGGTGGTTTAGGGTGAGGCCATAATGAATGCACTGGGATGGGTGGCTAGGTGATAAAGTTCAAGGAAAGTTCAAGGGGGGTTTTTCCTAAGACTTGTAACCATAAGAGGCAGTCATCATAAAGAGCATGGACAAAGGTGTGGATGAATGGGGTATGTGTGGGGGAGACACAACTTCCTTGAATTCAAAGGGGGGTGAATTGAAGCACCTGGGTACAATGGGGACCTATTTCTGGGCAATATCCCCCAACATACTATCTTTAAAAACAATTTTAAAACTAGGTCTCCCTATATCACCCAAACAGGAAGTCTAGCAGCTGTTCATGTGCCCAATCCCACTACCAATCAGCATGGGAGCTTTGATCTGCTCTGTTTTGGGCCTGGCCTAGTTATCTCCTCCTTAGGCCACCTGGTAGCCTTCCTTTCCTGGAGCTCACCACATTGATTATATTTGGTGCAAACACCTAATTCTTTTAGGTCTATACAACTCAGAACTCCTGAGCCCCAGTGATCCACCAGCTTTAGGTATTAGAATTGTATGTGACCATACCATTTATCAGAACCACAGTGTACTGAAGAGTCAATGATTCTCCCATTCCAGAGAAGGGGGAGGTTGAATCCTAATTCTGGTTCGAATGGACTTAAAACTCCTCACTCATGTTCTTGTTGGGGAGGCTGAAGACAGTCAGGTACAGATTGATTTAGAAGTGATCCTAAACTTTTCAAATTTCTAGCCTCAGATTCTTGATGGTAAAGTGAGGAAGGAGAGAGTACAGTATCAGGAAACAGGAAGAAAGTGCATCTAATAGGTTTTCAGGATGAGAGATTTAGCATTAAAGGGCCCTTAGAGGGAACTGGGCGAAAGCTCCTTAATTGACAGAAAAAAGCCAATGCCCAAAGTGCTCAAGAGACTTGACAAGTTCACAAAGTTAGTAAGTGGCAGAGACAAGATTTGATCTGGCAACCTCTAACAGCAAATCCAAACTCTCCATTGTTTCACACTGCCTTTGCTTTTGTGGGTTCTTGTAAAAAAAACCAACAGACTTCCTTTCTTTCCTATCCTCTAGAAAAGTGTAAAAGAGCATTTGCCCCATATAAAATTTGGGGATACTTGCTGGGATGAGTAGCTTGGTAGAGGACAGCTTCTTGGCTGAAGCCTCCTTTGTGGTTCAGCTTAAACTTTTCTCAAAGACAATAGACAGACATTTGTGCTCACATATTTGGGGAATTATACAAACAAGTATAATTTAGGCGGGTCCTTGAAGATCTAAAACATTGAACCACATTTTGTTAATGAGCTTCAGACTACTTTCAAAATAAACCTTTGTATTTCTGGTGTCACATTTTATGTCTTGGGGATTGAAGTGGACCCATAAAGCAGGCCTTATTAATACTGAAGAACTGTGAGGAATCTGTCACAACCTCTTCACCAACCCCATCTTCCTTTGTTTCACTTTTGTTAAGATTCTCCAAGTTAAAGCTATTTCTTTGCTGGAAGGAAAATATTAACCTAACCTTTAGGGAACACAAAGAATTTCCTAGTAGTGGGTATGGAAATATTTCTGAAACTCCATTCATTAAATTTCCCCAATATTACTAGCAAGAGAATCAGCTGGAATAGTTTTTATATCTGAAGACAATGGAGTTCATATCTAGGTCTTGCTGATGGAGATTGGAGGAAAAGGGGAGTCAGACTGATACACCAACAGATTAACCAACTGATAGCTAGATAGACAAATAAATAAAGTTTTTATTGAGCATTTATTATTAATTTAATGAATCTTTAAAGCTTAATTTGCATTATTAACATTTCTCCATCATTTTAAGTCTAGATAATCCACAGAACGAATCAAGCCCTGATATTTAATGTTTGTTGATTTCTGAGCTCACTGAGAATGATGCTCACACTGAAAATTTAATAACTCTCCTGAGCTAGTACAAGCTGGATTTCAGAATGGGAAGGGAAACTCAGAACTTGTTCAGAATTTCTGGTCTCAGAACAGTCAATGTCCTCTAACAACATCCCTACCAAGAAATCATGTAAACTGCTTCAGTTATGGGAACTCATGGTCATCCTAACTACCTCATTGCTTTTCAGGGTGGATGGGCTAATGAAAAGTACATAACTAGGGTGAGGTAATAGGAACTTTGCCTAGGGGTGCTGAATTAAGAGGACCTTGACAGCATGTGAAGTCTTTTGGCAGAATAGAAACAATAGGATTTGGCAGTATTTAGCAAGAGTAATTAGCTAATTAAAATAGGAAGCTACTCCCCCTACTTGTAGCTCCCTTAACTAAGGGTAAGCTCCATGCCACTTGTCCTAAAAAAATTCCTACTTGTGACTCTGATCATTCCAAATGATTGAGAGCAGAGCTACTCAGATAGTATGTTACATCCCCACTCCAATGAGAGCAATCTTTCCACTGGGTAAGCTAACGGTTAAAGATAGCTTCTTTGAATTTTTAACAGATTTAGTTTTTTAAAAATTTTCCCTTGCATAGAACCTAAATTGACTTCCCTGAAATACCTAGATATAGTTTTTCCTCTATTTCAATATGATGATCTTTCGGAGATTTGATGATAGTTACTCAGCAGTGAGGGGGACTTCTTTGTCCCCTACTTGTCTCCTCTAATCCAAGTCAACCACCCCAATTCCTTCAAAATAAAGATGTTAGACTACATCTGTTAGCCTGTGGTCATCAGATCATATGGTTTTGCTGAAGCAAAATATTATGTCATTGTTCAGTCTTGTCCAACTGAATGGATTTTCTTGGCAAAGATACCAGAGTGGTTTGCCATGTCCTTCAAGCTTATTTTATAGATGAGGAAACTGAGGCAAACATAGACAAGTGACTTGCCCAGAGTCACACAGCTAGTAAGCATGTAAGACCAAATTTGAACTCAGGAACGTGGGCCTTCCTGATTCCAAGCCCAGCACTCTATCTACTGAGCTAACCAGCTGCCCTGAAAGTATTATGGATGAAGCCTCACCAAGGACTGCACAGTGATTCAGGTTTGGGGTTAGAATGTAATAAGACATTTATCATTCATAAAAATAACTGCTAATAACAAAGTATGCAAAGGATAGAATTCTTAAAGTTGAAAGGACAGTAATTCTGATAAAAAGCTACTCTTTTAAGCCTCCATATTCACCACAGTAACTAGCTCCATTAGATCATAAAATCATTGCTCTGGGATAATGATAATTCTGCTAAATTCTCTGGCACCAATTCTCCGTGAATTAGGCTTTACTTCAGGAAGTAAAGAAGCCAAAGCAATGCTGATTCCTCCCTAATATTTCTGTGCCCTTTTAAAGGTAAACCAGACCAATCAACGTAAAATAGGTGTTGATTTTGGCACATCCCACCCCTTGACTGGGAGGTTCCAAGGTACATTCTATCATGAAGATACTTTCCAGCACTAAATAATCTTAAAACAATGCAAACATTAGGATGAGGACAAAGATGACTGGAGCAGCAACAGTCATTACAACCCTAATAACTGGAATTGATCTAGAGCTTTAAGGTTTGCCAAGCATTTTCCAAATCTTATCTCATTTTCTCCTAACAACTCTGAGACGCAGGTGCCGTTGTCTCCGTTTTCAGATGAGAAAACTGAGGCAGATAGTGGTTAAGTGACGTGCCCAGGCTCACCCAGATAAGAAATATTGAGGTTGGGTTTGAACTCAATTTTTCCTGACTCCAGGTCCAGAACTTGTGCAAACAGTCTCCTCAGATTTCTTGACTTAAACACAACCACGATGACCAATAGCAGCACAAGGGACACCAGATACATGACATAGATGAAGACAGTTATTATTATTACCCGTCACAGTTCTGGGTCATCTCTAGAAATGTAGCTAAGAAGTCATAGGTATTTTTCATGCAACCTTTCCTGGGTGTGAGTTGGTGTTGGGACCCATCCTATATCCCTACATAGTCAACGTTCCCTTGTACTCCTTTCATGGAGTCCCATTAGAGAAATGCTAACATTCAGTTCCTTTAGAGATCTGTAATGGAAGGTTACTCCTTTCTTCTGTGGGAACAAGATGAGGACTTCCCCTTATCTTCAACAGGCCTTCAAAATTATCCCATCCTATAAAGGATTCTCTTTCTTCCAGGTGAATTTCTGTTCATCATGACTATGAAAAGACAATTTTATGGTCACCATATCGTTGAAAAAAAGGAAAGCACTATCTCTTGAATCATCCTGGGGAGTTTCTCTCTATTAGGGGTGATCTGAGTAACATAAAAACTTCTCAAGAAGATGAAATATCAAAGCCCAAAAGGCAATACATTCTGAGGTCAGAACAAGAATGGTTTTAACTTGACTGGGAATGGAAGTTGTCCATCTTTAGCAAACAAGTCTTTCTGAAGGCCAGATCCAAAAATAGCTGGGCAAGAAAGCCATGAACCTTTTTTGGGTAGCACTGACTTATCAAAGACATAGCCTCTGGGTGAGATTCTAAACCCATTGGGTAAAATGATGAAGCTAGTGTTTTAAAAGTATATTCCAATGTTCAGTGATACTAGCTGCCTCAGGATGAAAAATTCAGTGAATGTTATGGCACTGGGTACAAACTTAAACCTTCTTCATGGTAAAATGGGTGCTCTGATTAGAAGGAATTGTAAAGGGAGAAGAAGTATAAGGATGAAAAATGTGTTGTATTAGGGATTTGCTGGTGGCTGCCACAGAGGTGGGCAGCTAGGTGGTGTAGTGGATAGAGTGCCAGGCTTGGAGTCAGGAAGACTCATCTTCCTGAGTTCAAATCCAGCTTCAGACATGTCCTAGCTAAATGACACTGGGCAAGTCACTTAATCCTGTTTTCCTCAGTTTTCTTATCTGTAAAATGAACTGGAGAAGGAAATAGCAAACCATTCCAGTATTATTGTCAAGAAAACCCCAAATGGGGTCATGGAGAGTTGGACACAACTGAAGAACAACTCCATAACAACAAGCCACAGTGGTAGACTTAACTGGCCCCACAATACATAATCTGAATAGGTATATGTGTGCAAATCTCTTGCCTGGAGACAGGGGAAAGGAGTCAATAAAATCAAGTCATCTGGTCAAAGGTGAATCAAGAATCAGAGATTCTTGGAGATTTGGATGTCAACTTTGTGTAAAACATGGGGATGATGTACTTGTGGCCAGGGATGGAGTTCAACTTACAAAGACTGGTAAAATTTCATATATAGCCAATCTGAAAGGTTTTCAAGGAAAAAGAATGGGAGGCAGAAAACAAATAACTGCCTATGTACATTCACTAAGCTAGATACCATGAAAAGAATGAAGCAAGCTGATACGTCTGGAAGTTCATAGAATATAAAGTCCAAGTAAGAAAACAACAGTAAAATCCATGGCTTCAGATATCTGCTTGAAGTCATTATTTTTTGGACCTGGGTAGTAGGGCCATCTTTCCATGGATCATTGTTCTGTTGATGAGTTGGGTACTTTGGAAGCTGCTTCAGTCCTTGTGTCCAGTGCTGAAACGATTTTGTACTTTTCAATGATGTGGTAAATTCTAAGGTGTTCCCTTGGTTTTGTCTCCAGTAGCAGCAGTGTTTTGGGAGCTGCATCAATTAAGGACAGCTTCTAACTCAGCCTCTTGGCTGTGGCTGTACTGGACGGATGGCAAATAATTCACTTTTTGCTATGACCCTCCCATTGTTGAGGGTTGGAGAAGGGTGGTCCTCATTCTCACCCCAACGCTCTCACCTGAAGCATGGTCTGAATTAGGAGAAGTTGCCTCTCAGTCCCTGGCTGCCTTTCTGCTTTGTTTCCTTTTATTGAGTAGGTAACTAAGTATCAGACTCCAAGCAGATGTGTCCAGGTGTGGAGGTGAACTTCTGAGATTAATGGAGAGTCCTGGATGTCTTGAATCCCCTTGGATTGGACCTATTGCTTTCAGGGGCAGCTTTTGCATCAGAGACTGATGGCTACCAAGAAGAGGATTGGCCCAAGTTTTGCTGTTTATCAGCAAACATATACCTGGAGTTGTTTAGACAGTATAAAATCGAGGTGATGTATAAAATGTCTAATTGCTAATCTTACAAAATCTTCTGCATTTGAATGAAATTCAAATATTAATCCCTGACTGATTACAATAGTAGTTATAAGTTAAGCTATTGAATGTGTTTTTAAGTTTCTTTTTTACATACATTGTGAATGTCCTGTGTTTTGCATTCCTTTTGTGTGTAGGAAAAAGTTACCTGTACCTCGCCTGGCTTATATTGTACTTTAAGTCCCTTTTCTTTTGCTTCTCCATATTTGAGTAGGCTCTAGATAAGAACCAAGATCTAATCTACTGTAATTAACATGGTCTCCAGGCAGTTGGGTGTGGGGTTTATTTAGCTGATGAGTCTGAAAAGAAGAAACCTCAATTTCTCCCAGTAGAGGGAGGTTCACCCGAATGAACCCATTCAAAAGAATGAGGAATGATGTAACTCACTGTCTTTCCAGGGCCAGCAGGGATTCCTCAAGTTCAAACCTTGAAGCTTTCAAGTTTGGCTACAATATTCATAGGTGTCTTCAACTTGGAATTTCTTTCAGGAAGGGATTGGTGGATTCTATTTTCACTTTGCCCTCTGATTCTAATACATATGGGTAGTTTTATTTTATGATGTCTTGAAATACTGAGCTTTTGTGTTTGATCAGAGTTTTTAGAGATTCTGATGATTCTTACATTATGTTTCTTTGAGTTTTTTCCCCCAGGATTTTTAATATGTATTTATTTACTTATATGTATTCTTCAGTCTTTTGTCTTTGTTCTAATATTACTTGTCCTATTGAATCACTGAGTTTTGTTTACTTCATTCTGTTTTTCAGAGAATGATCTTGGGTCATGTTTTCCACATTCTGTTGTAAACTATTTATTATCCTTCCATTTTTTTCTCCAAGAGCTCTAGTTTCATTTAAAAAAAAATCATGCTTTATTTCTTCCCACTTCTGTGGTCTTCCTGGCCAAATCATTTTTTCCTCTTAGTTCATTTTCCTTCAACTTGTACTTATGGCACTCTCTTTTTCTGGGTTGACCTCTTGGGTTTCTTTTTACCCACAATATTTCTGATTGTATTTGGACTTTTATTCTGTTTATACCCATGTTGTTAGCCTCAGCTCCTGGGGTAAAACTTTGTACCAGAGCCAGGATCTTTCTTCTACTGCCCTCTTGGATGTGGTGGGCAGGTCCTTCTGGCCCTGTCCCCTCTGCAGGCTGGATGCCACTGCTGCTTCTCTGCTGCAGTTTTGGATGGGGTAGCTGGAACCAAGCTCCACCTTCTGCCACAACCCTTGGCTTCTTCCCCGTCTCCCAGTGACTCAACAAGAATGCTATCTGTGGTTACACATTTGTCTCCTCCTCTTTGAGCATTAACCTGCTGTGAGTTAGTTGTGAGTTAGTTCCAAGTCTGTGGCTTGGAAAGATCCTGAAAAATGATAATGACAATGGTGATGGTGATGATCATAATAGCAGCAAGCATTTACATATTGTTTTCAGGATTACAAAGCACTTTACAAATATTATATCATTGTATCCTCCCAACAACCATGGGATGTAGGTGCTGTTATTAACTCCAGTTTGCAGATAAGGAAACTGAGACAGACAGCGGTTAAATGACAACTTCAATTTCTTGTAAAGTATTTCTATTACATTCTTTAGTTCTCCCTTCTCTGTTCCCACTAATGACTTCCCTGGTTCTTTTAAGTCCCAGCTAAAATCCCACCTTCTACAGGAAGTCTTCCCCAACCTCTTTTAATTCCAATGCCTTTCCTTTGTTAATTTCTATTTATCCTGCATATAACTTGCTTTGTGTATATTTGTTTACATTCTATCTTCCCCTTTAGATTGTTGAGGGCAGGGACTTTTGCCTCTTTTTGTATCCCTTGTGTGTAGTATCTAGGTGGTGCAGTGGGTAGAGTGCTGGGCCTGGAGTCAGGAAGACTCATCTTCTTGAGTTCGCATCAAGACCCAAATATATCCCAGCTGTGTGACCCTGGGCAAGTCACTTATTCCTTTCTGTCTCAGTTTCCTCAGCTGTAAAATGAGCTGGAGAAGGAAATAGCAAAGTACTCCAGTATCTTTGCCAAGAAAACCCCAAATGGGGTCACAAAGAGTTGGGCAGGACTGAAAAATTACTTCACAATGACAAAAAATGAGTAGCACATTGCCTGGCATATAGTAGGCTTTTAATAAATGTTTACTGATTGATTGCAAGTCTAAAAATTGCTCTCTTTGCTGGAGAAAAGCCGAGTAAGAGTTGATTGTGAATGAAAGAATAAAAAAATATTAAACATTTACAATGTGCCAAGCATTATATTATAACTGCTGGAGTTACAAAGAGAGAAAAAAAGTTAGGCCCCACTCTCAAGGACATCCTGGTCAAGATCTGGGTGACTGGTGCTGGGGAAGGGGAGGAAAGGAAAGGAAGGGATGAGAATAGCTCAGAGTCCTTGTGCCTCTTTATCACTGTACCATCCATTTTAACCAACTTTCCTTGCCCTTCTTTCATCCTCTTTTCACTCACAACTTAGCTAAAACAGTCCTGTTACTGTCCCAGGTATTCATGGCTACCCTCAGCTGACATGAAGCTTTAGTACTCCTGATACTCTTCTTGCAGAATTGTGTCTATTTTTACTAATTCTCAGCATGGAAAGTACTTTCTAGGTAGGTGACTCTAAGAGCTGGGTTGGTTGACCAGTTCCCCTGAATCCTTATTGTTCTAATTTACACAGTATTATTTTTTCTTCCTCATGAGGGTATTCTAGTTTTGTACCATCAGAATTTCCTTCTACAAGATTTCTCATCCTTTTGGGGATAAGTTCCCCTTCAGAACTCTAGGCCCCCGGGGAACCTACCCAATGTCTGTCCTTTGTACTTTTACAAAATTCTTCCTTGTTGAAAATTATGTCCATAATAGCAGTTTCCCTTTCTTCTACCTTTGGAAGAATGAAATTATACTTGCATTCTTAGATCTGTTAGAAAATTGTCTTAATCCAGTTGGTATTCTACAAAGAGAATAGGCTCCCAAACTTGCCAGTAGGATTCTACCTGTATTCCAGTCATTTTTACTAGACTACTAGGTGGCACAGTGGATAGAATGCTGGCTGTGGAGTTGAGGTCCTGAATTCAAATTCAGTCTGAAACACTTACAGACTGTGTCATCCTGGACAAGTCACTTAACCTCTGACTGCTTAAGTTTCTTCAAATGTAAAATGGGGATCTTAGCAGCTACCTTACAGAGTAATTGTGAGGAGGAAATGAGATACTATTTGTAAAGCATTTAGCCCTAAGCCTGGGGCATACAAAGTGTTAACCAATGCTTGTTTTCAAATTATTTATTTATTTATTTTTAAGGAATGAGAGAACATATGTTTTTACTGTCATCCTCTTTTACACCTAGAAAAACAAAAACAATAAAAACAACTGCTTCCTTTCTTTTTGAGTTTAAGATTATTTTTGTATATTTTATTGATAATTTGGATACTGTATTATGACTGATACTAACAATGCTTTTATTTCTCCAGCAACTTACAAAAAGATAAAAAAGACTTCTATTTATTAAGTGCCTACTATGAGCCAGGTTCAATGTGCATCAATTAAATGCATCATAAAAATTTTTTTTAAGGAATGTGAATAATAACAATAAATCTATAAATAGAAGTTGACTGACTAATAGATAATCACAGTCGCCTTCCTGGAGCCAAGGCTCTTAAAAGGAAGAAAAACAGGTAAAATTTACTGCTATGGTTTTTGCATCTGACAACATATATGATACTCTGTACCTATACCCATCGCAGTATGGAGGGGGTAAGGTGTATTTCATTATCTGGATCCTAGAACCAAGATTGGTCATTAAATTTCATCTGAATTTTTCTGTGTTTTAACGACTTTCATTTATATAATTGAATTAATTGTGTTTACTTTTTTCTCGTTCTGCTCTCTTCTATTCTTTTGAGGTTAGTTAGTGTGTTGGGACCAATGAAACAAGAATTTATTAAATACCCCCTAAATGCCGACATAATGCCAGCACTGAGGACACAAAGATGGAAATGAAAAGAATCCCTGCCTTCAATGACCTTATATTCTACTGAGGGGAGACAACAGATGAGCCAATACAAAGTGTAGTTCTCAAAATAAGTTCTCAAACCAGCCTAAACACCCCACATCTCCGTAAGCATAAGAGACAGAAATGAGACATTATAGGAAAATTCTTGTCGGACTGGTTCCTGGTTTTTATGAGGCACCCCTACTGCCTGACTCTGGTTAAGCCCACCCTGCTAAGTCCCAGCCATGTGGGTCAGGGATTATTTTCATGGCTGGCCTCCGCTTTGTGTTTTCTCCCTCCCCCTCCCTCCCCCTCCCTCCCCCTCCCCCTTCTGCAACCCCCAATCCTGTTTCAGCTACATTAAACAGGGAGCAACCTTCTGGCCCATCTTCCTCCAGGGTTCTCTGCTCCTCTGTTGTGCTCTTCCAGCTGCTGCTCCAAGCAAGAATTTCAACCACAGTTGGAGGAGCAGATTTCCAGATGTTGAGATGTCAAGCAATGTCTCGCCTGATGGATGGGACCCCTGGAGGAAAGAATCAAGAATGGAAGAGGTCGGAAAGGGACAGCTCCTTTGCTTTGTTTCTGGGCGAGAGAGGCGTACTAGGGCCTGCAGCCTAGCAGGATTTCACTTTCAGAGAGGATACAGTAGCTCCTGTTAATAGTGGGCATTATGACCAGCTCTGGTACAGAAGCCAGACCACAAAAGGGGTAAAAAATGCAGAAGCGAGCAAAAGTGAAGATAGTCTTGCTCGGCCCTATCCTATTTCGATTACTTTCTCCTATCCAGATGTTCAGTGTCAGATCTGAATTCTCCTTCTATTAGGCTGTACATGAGTCTAATGAGACTGAATGGCTCTATTATTATGTGTTATTTTGACAACATGTGTGAGCCACGAAGTCTTAAAACTCGAGTTTAAAGCGCCTCCTCCCCCGCACTGTTACCCTATTATTAATGTGCTCGTCCTTCACGACTCCTTCCTAACCCAATAACCCGGCCTCTCGGAGCCCAAGGTGGATTTCTTTGTTTGCCTGCCTGCTGGGAGCCGAAAAGAGCAGCCAAGCCATCAGCTGGAGTGATGACGACTTGAATGTCAGTTTCAGAGCAATTGTCTGCAAACACTAGATGGCACAGGAGGTGTACGAATGGATTCCCGACAACCCGGTCCTCAAAACCCTGCTCGCCTCCGTAGGAATTCCTCTTACCTGGGCTTAACAGGAGACTCATTTTGGGGCTGCTTTTAAATATTCCTTCTTATTGATCCCAATTTGTATTCTGGAATGCAGAAAGCACTAGATTGTGGGAGCTATCTTTCCTTTTCCCAAATTATCTCCCAATTCCCATTGGTAGTTTTGGTGCTTTTGTATCTCCTTTCTTTCCCTGCTCTTCCTTTCCCTGTTTTCCCATTTCCTCCCCTCTGCTCTCTCACTGCTGAACCTCTCAAATATGTCCAAACATGCCCATCTCAGCAGCAGGTTTTGGCCACTTTTGATCAGGCAACGCAATATTGTGTTCATCCTTCGTTGCGGAAGAGGACCATGCCATCAGCAATAATGACATGACTTGCACTTGACTTTGTTTTGAGTGAGAGAGGGCTGTGCAGGTTACCAGCCTCACTTCTCCAGAGCCATCTGAATCCAGTGACCAGATGTTCATCAGGATAACTGGAGATGACCCAGGATGAGGCAATTGGGGTTAAATGACTTGGCCAAGGTCACACAGCTAGTGAGTGTCAAGCGTTTGAGGTTGAGATTTGAACTCAGGTTCTCCTGACTCCTGCACTGGTGCTCTATCCACTGCACCACCTAGCTGACCCGACAAAGCAATATAAACACAGAGGAAAGAGCAGAGTCCCAGAGTTAGGTTCACCAAGGTGGGCTTTAGTGACTATGAACCCATGGTTCACCATTTCTGTGAGAGTGAGGGGAAGTTGGATCATCCCATACCCTCAGAGCAGAGCTACCAGAAAGCTTTCCGAAAAGAGAACCATGGGTGAAGTGTCCCCTTTTAAAGGTTCACTGGAATTTTCTGTTCAGTGGTCTGTAGATGGGGTGGCTTTAGCATCCTCAGATACCTTAAGTGTTAAGTCACCAGAAATAGGGGATTTTCCCATCCCTGAACCATCTAAATGCTGAGCTAGTATGAGGAAGAGCACCTTTACACATAACCTCTTCGAACCCAAAATGGATGACAACTTCTCACTTCTGGTGATTGATATGAATGCACAGCAATTAGTTCTCTCTTTATGCTATTATGGCAGCATACGTTGCCCACATGGTCCAATTCTCTACAGTTTTATGGTGTTTATATAAGAGGAAAAGTTAGTAATACAGTCACAATAACTCAAAGTTCCCAGTTAGGAAAATTCTTGACTTTCAGAGACTTGGCTCTCTGCTTTCATATAAAATTATATTTATGTCTCAATAATCCCTGGCCTTTTCATGTTTGAGGAAAAAAACCCAGATACAAGAAATGCTTAGTGAACAGAAGAAAGCAGAGTATATTATAGTATAGACTACTGAACAGGTGCAAAGATTTGGGGAAAGAATAGATTAGTTGGGGAGAAATTTTCTTAGTCTTTGAAGAATTAGAAATGATCAGTGACTTCAACCTGAGTTTTCAGCTCCCAAGTAGGATTATTTTGTCTAGCTTTTAAAAGTAAATCCTTGCTATTTTGATTGGTGTAGCCATAAAACTAAGGTTAATTGCACAACATTATCATTTTTATTAGATGAATACAGTCTATCCTTACGCTACTAATATTTCTCCAATTATTTGTCTTCTACTTCTGTAAAGAGTTTTGTAGTTGCATTCATACAATTCCTGTATATGTCTTGATAGGGAGACACTCAGACATTTTATGTGTTTTGTAAGCATTTTGAATGAAATCTTTTTCTTTTTGATAGGTTTTTCAAGTAATATATGGAAAGGTAAAATAATTTTATAGGTTTATTTTATATCTTGCTACTTTAGTAAAATTTATTTTAATTAATTTTAGTTAACTAACTAATTATTAATTATCTGAGGATCTGATATCATTTACAAATAATAGTAATTTTTTTCCTTTATTTCCTATTTCCTCATTGCTCAGTCCTTCAAGGGCTATATTCTTGTAAAAGTCAGCACTTTTAGAATTATGCTAAATAATAGCAAGGACCATGAACATCCTTGGTTTACCCCTGGTCTCACTGGAAAGGCTAGTATACTTTGATATACAGGTTGCCCCAAAAGTCTTAGTGAAGACTTAGTGAAGCAGTAACACGCTGGATAAGGTGTTCAGGCCCAGACCCTTTCTCTAGCTGTAGACCTGTAGTAGAAACTTGTGTACTAGAGATAGGTTCTTATTCTGCTGAAGTCTGGACACTATGGCACAGGTGAAATTCTAGACAGGGTAGGTTGGTCCTGGCCTTCGTTCCTATTGTAATCCTTTACTGAGAAGTTGTTTAGGGTCCAACATTACTTCAAAGTCCTAGCTTAGGCTTGAAAGCCAGATCCAGAGGTGAGGCCAGGTCTTGCTGTAGGGCACAGTCTGATCTGAAGATAGCTTTGTTGAGGTGTATAGGATATTCATGGAGAACTAGTACCTCTGGTGTGGGGGTTTGCCAATCCCTTTTTAGGGATGCTCATCCACCTTTGATATCTGTCACCCAAATCTCACTTGTGGCTCCAAGAAGCTGTAGTATACATAATGCCTACATCCCATTAAAACCATCTCAGCAGATGACAGAAGCAGGCCTCAAACTCATGGGTGAGGTAGGGTGATGTCTACCCCAAGCATGTGAAGACTTTCCCCAGTAGAATGGGCAGATGAGAACAATTTGTTCCAATGACCCTGAAAGGGGCTGAAGCAGACACTGTGGAATGCTTAGAGCTTGGTCAGGCATTGAAGACTCCAAGGACATCCACTGCATCCTGGGCCATTACCAGTCATCTTGACTTTTATCTTGTCACTGGACTTCAGTGATTCTGGAAGAGAGAGGCTGGCTACATTGTGTAACTCTGCTTCTCTTAAATCCAATTCATGAGCAAGTCAAGGAATCACCTCATGATTTCATTGGTCCTCTTCAAAAATGTGGGACAACAATGATGTCAGGCCCTATCTCCTGGAGTAACCATGATGTATAGGCTGGCCTAAACTCCTTTGAGCATTCACCTATTGTGAAGTCTGAAGCTTTGAGCATCCTGAACTGGTACACCAAAACTGCTCTTTCCCAGAGAACACATTGCCTTCACACCCCTTCTTTTAACACAGCCCTGTGACAGGAAGGCCTGTAAGCTTTGGTCTGTCCTCTTATTCTGCCCAAGATTGGGTGGATGAGCTCATTGATGTTCCAGTTCAGTCTTTCTAACTCTTTATTTCATCTCGTTTTTCCTTAGGTATTTCTCAGGGGATCTGGACTTGACTAGAAGTTCTTACATTGCCATCTTTTTAGGAGAATCCATTTGCCTTGACTCACCCAAGTTCCTTTCAACTGTAACATCCTCCCCTGACCCCGCTCCATTTTATCTTCCTATTTCATGAAGGATTACTGCTCATCATTTTCCTCTGACCTTCTTTGTAAGATTTTTATGAACAGCAGCAGTTTGTATTCTAAATGCTTTCATCTTTCTCCATTTAGCAAGTAGGTCAAGTGTTTATTAACTAAGTCACTTTTGAAGCTCTTTTAGTCTCCTTGTTGTGGTAATTGATTTACATCAGTTAAGCTTCTGAGTAAAATGATTATCATTAGTATTGATGTCACCCACTATTACCATTTTTCATGATCAACAACTTTTCTAAACAGGTCAAAATTGAGTTCTTCCAATTGCATGCCATCTGTATTTTTCATTATTTTCCTTCTAGTTGAAAAAAAAAAACCAAACCTAATTCTGGCCTTTGATTTCACAAATTTGTGGTCTGATTGTATACAGACAATTGATCAATAATGATTCTTTCCTTGGCTGTTAAAGATAGGTTTCTTTTGACCGTTGTAATGGCCTGCTGATTAACCTGCCTGCCTCAAATTTCTTTCCACTTTGGTCCATCTTCCACTCAACCATTAAAAGTATTTTCCTAAAGTGCGGGTTCAACCGTGTCACTTCCCTACTCAAACATCAGTGGCTCCTGATAACCCCTAGAATCAAAGATAAAATCCTTTACCTGGCATTTCAAAGCCTTAACTTAACCTCCCCTTACCCTTCCAGACCTCTTACATTCATAGCCCACAATATACTTTTTGATCCAGTGACACTGTCTTCCTTGCTGTTCCTTAAATAAGGCACTCCATCTCAAGACCGCAGGTATTTTTCCTGGCTATTGCTCATGCATGAAATGTTCTTCCCCCTCATCGTACCCCCTGGCTTCACTGAATTCCTTTAAGTTGCAGCTAATCTTTTCTTTTATGGGGACTCTTTCCCAATTTCTCTTAATTTTAGTACCTTGCCTCTGTTGATCATTACTTTTTTTATCCTGTATAAAGTTTGTATATATTTGTTCTAATGCTGTCTCTTCACATTAGATTGTGAACTCCTTGAGAGCAGGGACTTATTTTTTCCTCTTTTGTATCCCCATGTCTTAGCACAGTGCCCAGCATATGGTGTGTGCTTAATAAGTGTTTATCGACCGACTGGTATGTTCAATTCAGCGTTTGCCATGTCTAACAATCTTTTTTTAAAAAGTATTCATAGAGCAGAGGTATGAGGTTTCAGCATGATCTACAATTTTTTTTGCCTCCCTTATTCATTCATCTGGAATTATGTTTCCTGATAAATTTCTTATTACCCTTCTTTATTATTATGATCATATTGAAATCAACAGTATCAAAGTATATGTTGACTGAATTGTAGGATCTTGACCAAGCTTTTGTTTAATTTCTCTATCTTCCAATCCTATGCAACTGATATTAGTGTATAAGTGTAAATGCCGTGATATGTATTTTCTTGTTTCCTCATTTGTATGACAAAATCAGCTTCCTTTGTCACCCTCCCATTAATTTGTCCTTTCTTCTGGTTTATTTTACAATGAGAGATGTTTGGATTTCATGGTCATTATGGTTCCTTCCTGTTCTAGCATTTGAGATGGGCCAGTGAGCATGTTATAGCTCGGGAGAAGCTTAATTATTTAATTATTAAAGTTTAAAACTACACTAAGACTTTTGGAAAAGCTTGTGTTTTAAATTCACGTACATGTGAACATGTAACAGATGTTAAGAAGCTTAGTTATTAAACCTTAAATTCCCCCTAAGACTTTTGGAACAATCTATATGTTAAAATACATGTAAATGTTACAGATACTGAGAGGCAATGATTGTGGAGAGAGGGCTAGATTTGGAGGAAGACCCGTATTCAATTCCTATCTCTGACACTAATTCGCTTTGTAATTGTGGGCAGATCACTTACCTCCTTGGTCCTCAGGGCTGCTCTCTTAAGCTATATATTGCAGAGAACGTGCTGAACTGCATTGGTAAAGGGAATTTCCTCACCTGGGAGTTCCCTGCGATATCGAAGTCGCAGATCTAGTCTCCATCACTTTAACTAAAGGAAATAAAAACAATAAACACATAGTTCTCATAAACACAAAGGTAGAGGAAAGAATGGTGATGAGAGTGATAATTATGGATAATCACTGTAATTATTGTGATTATAAATATAATGATACACATGACATGCTGTGTTAACCTTAACGTGCTATAGAAATGTCAGCCAGCCTTTATACAACATTTTTTAAGGTTACAAAGTGCTATGTATCTAGAGAGAGGGAGAACTTGGCATAAGAGAAAGCATTCTGACAGTCAGAACTGTCCAAAAAGTGGCATGAGAAGCCTAGAGGGAAGTCGGATTGGCCTCACTGGAGACCTATAAGAGGAGACTGGATGGCCACTTGTCACACACAGAATTATGAGTTGGGTTAAATGATTCCAAAATTCCTTCCTTTGGGAGGCATGCTGGAGCCAGGCCTTGGGAAAGCCAGCAGTTAAATTTTTCAAGGTGAACATTTATACCTTAAAAACTAGCAAATACTACAAATCAGGGCTCGATTTATTGTTTTGTTAAATTTCTAGAATTAAGAAAGTGACAGAAAAGCGTTAATAACGCAGATTGAATTTAAACATGTATATCCTGTGTACTTTTGTTTTTTTTAGAGAGATGATTATTAAACATTTTGTAGCACCCCACTGCCTCCATCTCTGGGGTTATGTACATTCACCACAATGCCAAGGATTGTTTTAGGCAAACAGTTAAATGCTTAATACATCCTAGATGAAGTGATTAAAAAAAAGGCCCCGCATCCAGGTGCTTCTCTTGTCTTCCTTTGTCTCTATAGCGTTACATCCTCACCTCATTTGGGTGTACTTCATCTACCCAGCATTTCAGAGAGCCAGGATTTTTTAATTAAAAAAAAAAGAGGTCACATGACATAGTGAATAGAAAATGACTTCAGAGACTGAGTTCAAATCCTGTCTCTGATGTATGATGATCTTGGGCAACCTCTCAGACCTTTAGTTAACTCCCTAAAACTACTAATTGCAGAGCAGGTACCAAACTGCATGGATAAGGAAATCTCTTACCCAGGGATTCTCTATTCCATTGAAGTCACCATCCCAGTATTCATTCCTTAATTAAGCAAACATAAATTTAACATCTACTTTCCATAAAACACTAAGCTAGAGATACAAAACAAAAACCTATACCCTACCCTCAAGGAGCTTACAATTTAGTGGTCTTCTGCTCATAGAGGGATTCTTTTTTGGGTATGTGGGTTGGACTACTAGGCCACTGAAGCTCTTGGCAATTCTGAAATTCTGTGATGCTGATTTTATATAAACTGAAGAAAAATCCTAAAGAGAGAGGAATTGTGGCCTGTTAGGATGCAGAGGAATCCAGACCTCTTTGTGGCATCCCATGCCAAACACTCCAGTGCAGTTTTAAACATACACCAAAAGGAGTGATGGCAAAAAAAAAAAAACCAAAGATAAATAGTTATAAGCTACTTTATCAAGTCCAAGACTTCAGAAAAACTGCCAGAATCCTACAGAAATTCTGAGAATAGACACTCCAGGGTGACTGGAAAGCAAAGTACAAGAATCACTTAAAAGAGGGCAGGACCAGAGCAAAACACAAGAAGCTCAAGCCCAGGCAGCACCACAAAAGGCATATTAGGAGTCAGTGCCAGGCACTGAGACCCAACCAGTTCAGAACCCAGGCAGCCCACACCTGAGCCTGGGTTATGCTAATAGCACAATTCACAACATCTGGTTGGGACCTGTCAGGCTCACAACAAGGTACAGAGCCAGCATTGGCTTCTGAAGTGTGCAAAAGAGACAGAGAAGGAGCCAAGGCCATAACCTAAGGTGAGCTACCAGGTGACTGAGCCAAAACACAGGAATTTTTATGGAAGGTGGTGGTCTAGTTTTAGTTCCCTCCAACTATGCAGGATTTGCCCCATGATAAAAGAATATGGATGAACACAGTCTGACCTAACCATAAAGCCCCAGTCCAGAAACTGAGGTTAGGGATATAAATAAACAGAAGACATATTATGAACTGAGAGAAGCCTAAATGGTAAACCCAGAAGGTAACTCCATAACAATTACTAGTAGAGTTTCAGAGAAAAGAGTACACCAGCCACACGTATTAAAAGAGTACGTAGAGGAAATGAAACAAGAGATAGAAAATGTAATGTTAAAGGAATGATATCTAGGAGTGAAACAATGACAAAGAGAATTAATAGCTTATAGCAGATGAAGATAAATCACATCCAAGAATTGAGCTCCTAGAAAATTAGAATTGTTCAAAAAGAAAGCAATGCTTCTGTGAGATAGAAAGAGATAAGGAAACAAAATTTTAAAAATCCAATTAATAGAAGAAAATAGAAGGTATAGTCCATCAAAGAAGCCTGACTTGGAAAAGAGGGCAAAGGGAGATAATCAAAAAATCATTGGACTGCCTGAAAATCATAACTAAGAAAAAGAAACACCTGGACACCATGTTTCAGGAAATCACAATCCCAAACTGCCCAGATCTATAAAGTGAAAAAACAAAAAACCTACCCATCATCCTCTGAGATGGTAAGGAGGAACTGGCATCTCATGAATCTTGTTTTCATGTAACAAAAGAAGAATAAATACACTCATGAGAACTTAATGGCACATATTCAAAGAGCACAGTGTAGAAATATATTAAACTCCATAGGAAAATCAGAAGGGGTGGGGAGAGAGGAGAGAAAGTTTAAAGAGAGAGGGAGTTCTGAGGGAATACTCATATCCAAAAAACCTCCAAAAGCACAAAACCCAAATAAATTTTCCAACACTGGAAGGTAGAATGTGATGAAAAGCAAAGAAAGAAAGAAAAAACATGTAATTGAAATGGAACAAGTAATAGAGAAGATGGATAATGGGACAGAAACACATTGCTTCAATAATAGAACATCAATGTTAGGCAAGTCCTCTTTCACTACTTTCTCCTTGGAGGGAAGGTAGGGAGGGAGAGGAAAAGGAACAAGAGGACAAGATAGAGGGAGATACAGAGTTAGCAATTAAAACTGTGAATATGAATGGAGTGAACTCACCCATAAAATGGAAGAGATAGTACAAAAGAATTGAAAACAAAATCCAATAGTTGTTTAGAAGAAGCACACTTGAATATAAAGATTCAAACAAAGTTAAAGTAGGAAGCTGAAGCAAATATATACACTTCAGATGAATAAAATTCTGAGAGGGCATTCATAATTTTAGACAAGATAAGAGTAAAAATAAACTTGATAAAAAGAAATAAGAAAGAAAACTACATTATAATTACAGACATCGTATATCTGGGAAGGGAAAGGAGAAGGGAATAGGTATTTACATGGCATCTACTATTTGCAAGGTACTATGCTAGTCACTTTTTACAAATCTTGTCTTACTTGATAATATTTTATAACAAATCAATATCTTGACTTGATACATATGCATACAAAATAGCATAACATCTAAGTACTTAAAGGAAAAAATAATTAATTGAATTAGAGGAATAGGCAGTAAAGCTATCAGAATAGAAGACCCCAGTGTACCTTTTTTGGACCAAGAAAATATAACAAAACCACTAACGAGAAAGAAGTTAATGACCTAAATAGAATTTTAGAAAAGTTAGATATGTTGGATCTCTAGAGGTAGGAATAAAAAGGATCAAAAAAGAGTTTGCATATTTTTCGGATGTCCATAATACCTAGATCATATATTAAGACATAAGAAACTGACAAATATAGAAAAGCAAAACTTAATATATCCTTTATTGACTAAAATTAATTCTATCATATTCAGTAGAGGGCCTTTGGAGAATGAATGAAATTGAGAATCAATAATTTAGTTCTAAAGAATGGTGGGCTAAAGACTAAGTAATAGAAACAAAAGAAACTTAATAAAAAATAGAATTGAGACCATATATTCAAACTTAGGGGATGCAACTAAAGCATTGCTTTGTGAAATTTTCTATTTCAAAGTAATTTCATCCACAAAAGAGAAAACAGAAATAAATGAATTGGGTATACAATTAATAAAAATTTTTAGAAAGGTAACAAATTGAAGAAAAACCATTACTGTAACAACTAAGCACCAAAAAAGAAAATCCATAAATTAGAAAAGAGGTGAACAGAATTGAAAACAAAAAAAATCCAAATAAAATGATAAGGTCAAGTAAGAAATATTTAAAAATATTCCAATTAGTAAAATAATGCCAGTTTGATTTTTTTTCTAAAAACGAGAGAGAGAATGCAAAGTGTATCAATAATGATCAGGCATATTCATTCCATGAGAAAGTGAAATAAAGGAAATTGTCAAAAATTATTTTGCCCAATAACACGCCAGATTGATAACTTCAATAAAATTGTTAAAATATAAAAATATTCAGACTAATTGAATAAAAATAGATAATTTATATGACCCAATATTAGAAAAAAAATTGAAAAGTCAGAATTGAACTCCCAAAATAAACAATAACAATTACAACAACAAGACATAATCTTCTGGAAAAACTGGAAGTGATCTGGCAGAAATGAGGTTGAGAGTAATATCTCACACCATATACTAAGTAAAGCTACAAATGGATACATGTTTTAGAGCTAAAAAGTTGCATCATAAACAAATGAGAGGAACAAGGAAGAATAGGGTAAAGTCCATGACCAAACAAAAATTAGAGAGGATCAAATAAAATGGATAATTTTGATTACACGTATGTAGTTTAGGATTCTTTGAGCGTGCCTTGTGTGTGTAACATGGAGCCTGCTGTGTTCCTTACCACCTGGGTGAAGGGATAGCCTACTTTTCTTGGTTACCTGCATCTTTAAAACTTCTCTTGAGAAATGGGTCTAGGGGTATTTGTTTTTGTCCTGTGTTGTTTATCCTCCTTAGTTTTAGGTGTTGAAGGTGATCCTCACTGAACCAGTAGTGAGCTATGGTGACCTTAGAGCCAGGATTGGAGGCAAGATGGTTCAGCCAACCCACCTACCATAAAAACCCTCAGAAGCCTGGTACTTGAGATTTGGAATTGGAAACAGAACAAACAACACAGAACATGGAAAAACAAAACAAAATGAAAGAAACAAATAAAAACCAAACTCATAGACCCATTTCTTTGTTAAATAGAGGTAAACAAAAGAAAACACATCCTTCCTCACTTTCTGATTCAGTTCATGATATAACTGCCAGGAGCCTCCAAATCAAAAGTAGTAAGAACTCTTTGAATGGCAAGGGGAGAAAGCCAGTCAAAGGAGGCAGTCTCAAGCCAAATAGTAGGGAATACAGCAAACTTTGTGCTGGATAAACTAGTCATGTTGAAAGAGCAACTCAGACAACAACAAAATAGTTTTTGCACAAATAAAACCAGTGCAATTAAAATTAGATGGAAAATACATAAGTGGAAAAGAGTGTTTGTAGCAAAATTCTCTGACAAAAGTCTCATATCAAAGAAATCATTCAAATTTATAAGAACAAGCATTATTGAAAAGTGGTCCAAAGATAGAAAACAGTTCGAAAGGAAGATATCCAAATTGTCATCAAAGATGTGTGAAGTACTCCAAAGCATTAATAATTAGAAACGCAACTCTGATCATACCTCATACCCATCAGATTGGCAAAAATGATGAAAAAGGAAAATGACAGTTGTTGGAGGGGTTGTGGGGAAAATAGCCATATTAATCACACTGTGATGGTTTTGTGAATTGGTTCACTCCTTCTAGAAAGTAATTTGGAACTGTGCTCCCTAAGTAATGAACTGTGATACTCTTTGACTCAGCAGTAACTCTTCTAGGCATATACCTCAAAGAAATAAAGAGATATGAAAGGGACTCATATATACAAAAAATTGTAGAAGCTCTTCTTGTGGTATCAAAGAACTGGAAATGAAGAAGCACCCCCTCAACTGGGGAATGAGGTATTAATTTAAAGGAATGTTATTGTGCTGTAAGAAATAATCCAGTTTTAGAGAAATTTGGAGAGGCAAAAATGATTCCGAGTGAAATGACTAGAATAAGGAAAACAATTTATTCAGTAACATCATGGTAAAGAAAAGCAATGTGAAAGATTACGAAGTCTGATTGATGTTCAACACAGGCTTTGGAGCTGGTCTCCTGACTTCTGCTGGTACTGATAATCTGGGTTTTTACAGGAAGACTATTACCTCTCCATTCAGGATTTCTGAGGGTGTTGGTTTTCTAGTGCAATAGTTCACACACCTTCACTGTCACTATCTCTCTTCACTTTGCCATAATAATCAGTTGGTGTAAATTTGCGAGATCCTCCAGAAGGAAACACAGGCAAGTAGGATAACTTTGAAAACTACAAGATGCCTTACTTTAACAAGAAATACAATCTGTACATAATAGAAATACTCATTTTGTTTCATGTTTATTTAGTTCAGAATGTAAAATAAACAAAAAAAAAACTAGCTAGGAAAGTAAAATTCTTATTTGTGGTCCTTCCAGAGACTTTTCAAATGGGAGGTGAATGAGCAGGAGTCACCTTAGGGGCTGAAAGTATCTATTTACTTCTTCAGTGACCAGCTGTGATGATGCCAATCACTGCCCAGGAGAGAGGGTCTCTTAAACCTGGGATAGTTCCCCGGGCAAAATTGACTCAAAAATCATCAGTCCCTTTAAGATCTCAAAACAACTCAAGGTATTACCAGAAGTTTCCATTTTTTTAGGGCTGTCATTTCTGGAATAGTCAGTTTTTTCCATTCCTGGCTCAAAATCAGAATGGAAAAACCAATGAGAAGGGAAGGTTAGAAGAGATCAGTGGGCATTCTGTACTGAAGGTGGCTCATTTTGTTTTGGGGTTTATTTGAAATGGGAACAAAAATGATTCTGTGCTTTCTTTGATTAAAATACATTATATGACATTAATAAGTATAAATCAGGTAAGATGTAGGAGATAAAAGTCTTGGCAGAAGTAGAGACTTATGACCTGGATACCAGGGACCCAATACCCTAGAAAAAGGCAAGGGGTTGCTACAGTTCAGGGAAGAAGGAGGCAGAAAGTCACTGTTGTTATTACCAAGCCTACAAAGTCAGCTCAGCTGACATGAACATGGAAATGGAAAGAGAATGTAGTTTTCATTGTTATTATTAGCCCCCACTCACTATCCTTTAGCTGGAGCAAAATAAGAGGACTGTTCTTTGCTGTGTGAAATATCTCTCACTTGTGATGGAAGCTTTAATGTAATCAAATAGCATTCGCTTTCTAGACGAAGAAATCTCCTTCAACTTTGAAGGTCGAAGTTTGGATGGGGGTGGGAGATGGTGGAGGGAGGGGAGATATAGCTCTGGCTACAGATGCTGCTGACAGGAGAGAGGTTTTCATCTTTCTTTCCTTTAGAAAGCTTTTTCTTCCATCCTCTAAATGCATTAGAAACTTTTCTATTTCACAGAAAACAATTGCTCTTTGTACTGCTGGCCAAATAAGACGTCTGATTTCCCTGGGCAGTTCTGCTGGCAGGTTTGGTGTAATCAAGGGTGGGTGTCATCAAAAGGGGATGAGAGGATATAGTGTACAACTCCTTATTGTTCTTGGAGACAAAATACTCTGTTTTCTGCAGAGCTGAAGCCAAGCTCACATACAAATCTTTCAATATGGAGGCTAATATTCAGCCTCAATCCAAAGCAATTGTTTGAAGCACATTTCTGACTAGTTCCCTAATACTTAAGCCAGCCACCCCCTCACACCCCTTCTCTTTCCTCTGTTTATCTTTCTCTCTCCCTACTCTCTTTCACTCCCTCTTTCCCTCTCTTTCTTCTTCTTCTTTCTCTTCTCTCTCTTCCCCAGTTCTCTCACTCTGTCTCCTTCCCCTTTTCTGTCTTTCTCCCCTCTTCCTTATCTTCCCTTCCCTCTGTTTTCTTTACCTACGTATATCTACTCTCTTCCCACTCTTTCTCTCTCCTCCCTCCTTTCCTCCTTCTTTTCCTCTCTTATTTTTCCCTACTTTCCTTTCTTCTCCCCTCTCCTCTTTTATACACTGTACATGTGCACCCACATACCCCCTTAGAGATGATGCATGTATCAGAAACTCTGGCTTAGACACCTTTGAGATGAAATATTTTCTATTAGCTATTCCCTGTTAGCTTTATCACTTCTAGAAGAGGCTCTGAATTAAGGGGCAGCTGTTGGAAGAGAGGCCAAGAGGTATCAATAATTTGCTGAGCTTTGAATCAGGAAGATTCTGTTTGAATATTACCTCAAACACTTAAAAGTGGCTTTGTGATGCAGGGTTAGCCACTTAACTTCAGCTTCTTTATTTGTAAAATACATCACAAGGTTGTTTTGAGGATCAGATGAGATAATTTATGTCATGTGCTTTGCAGAACCTTAAAGTTCTATATGAATATGAATTTATGGGTGAATTGTTGGAGTCATAAGGGGAACCTCCATATATTAAATTGCTTAGGGGTTAGATATATCTCAAAATAAAATTTCAGTGTGCCCTGCTACCCCTCCTCTCTTCCCATCAGATTGAGAACTATCTGAATAGCCAAACATGAAGAGTAGTCATTAAGAATTTGCCGACACTATAGAAAGTTTATAATGGGGTACTCTAGAAACTTGACCCTATGGTATTAAATATTTGTACCCTTTTATTTGGATGAAGATACAGTTCAAATCATTATCACATTTTCAGATATCACAACCCTGAAAGAGAGTGTTAACATTGGATGATAGGTTCAGAAATATCTCGACAGCCTAGAAGGGTAGATAAAATTAATTAAGTGTAAAAGTAAAAACATTTGGGTTCAAAACATTAGCTTTGTATGTATATATATATGTATACATATATATGTTATGCACGCACATATATGTATATATGATGGAAGGAGATATGAGTAGATGTCACATTGAGAAAGATCTGAAGACGTTGGTGTTCTGCATCACCAATATAAATCAATGGTATGAAACAGCAACTCATCACAGGGTCATTGATTTAGAGGCATAAGGGACTTCACTAAGAAGGGCACAGTGTCTCGAAATAAGAAAGTGAGAGTCTTGGTGTATCCCCCCAAATAGAATGAATCTGATATATTGTATGCAGTTCTGGGAGTCATGAATAAATAGAGAGTTCAATATACTACATGAAATATATTATTCTATATTTAAGCAAAACATATCATCTAATACATATATGTATCTCATAACACTCAGTATGTCATATGGCTCATCTCATATATCATTGAATCCCCAAAGTCAGGGGGTCCCAGGCTAGGGTCTTCCCTACCACAATGTATCCTTAAGGGGTAGCAGAAAATGCTGCACCATCCACCCCTAGGTCACTGTAAGAACAGTCTTCTTAGTCAATACACGGTGTCCAAGTAAAATCTTCTCTCATCTTGACTCGAGTCTCCTCCTCTGCTAACTCTTGCCTGGGTTTGCACACACGCAGCTCTCGGCTCCTGCTCCCTGTCTTAGTTCACGGGGACTGCTCCATTCCAAACTCTTCCTGCTTCTTTCTAACAGCAGGCTCTTGTCCACAGCTTCTATTTCTAGGAAAACAAAACTTGACAGGACTATTGCAATATTTATATACATTGCCAGTTCCATCATCTCAATTTACTCATAAAGACCAACAGACAGGGCTTTTCTCTGAGAAGTCAATGCAGGTCAACAGACAGGGCTCCTGACATCACAAACATTCTTCTGTTGGGCCTTCCCACAAGCAAGTTCCCCTAGTCTGCTCACACTCACTTCTTTCTCTCAGCTCTGCTTCTGACTGCTCTCCTCTCTCTCCAAGCAATACAATATATACTGTTTCCAGTCAAAGGTCCTTGGTTGATTCAATCAAAGGCACTTGATTGACTAAACTCACTTCAGAACAGCAGAAAAAAAATCCTGCTTTGCTTGTTGTTACAGCACCCTAGCAATGAGTCTACACTACCACAAAATGGGCCCTAGAGCCAGTGGTAGAGGAGATGGGTGAGCTTCAAACTTTTAATACAAATTTGTTGAGGTGGAAGAAAAGTAAGTGAGGAGAGGGAAACTTTGGTGAGAAACCATGGGCCTTTGACACTAGACTTCGTTTGGAGGAGACATCACTGCATACTATGGGACACTGAAGGTCATGGCTTTCATGAATAGAGAGATCCAGGAACACTGTAGGCTATTATTGGGGAGTTTTCTTTAGGGCTGAAGTTGGACTAGACTGGAGAGGAGTCAGGGGTATGCCCAGAAATGTTTAACAATGAGCTCTGGCTGTTGAAGGGAAGACGGATGCACTTTTTAAATATGATCTGCATTTTCTCCTTCACTTTCTTAAGTCTAGACAATCAGCAAAGCAATAAATCAGGCTCTGATGTGTAGCCTCTACTGCTTCCCAAGGTATAAATGCTCACATGAAAAATTTCACAATCAGCTCTAGAGAACCAGTTGGAGCGAGTTCCAGTGCTCCCATGGGGGCAGTGTGGTGGTGGGGGGAAGGGGAATCTCTCATAGTGGGGACAAAAGGAGGGGGGAGGGAGGAAACAGGCCCTTTGACAGAGTGGCTTCCTATTTTAACTAATTGTTCTAGATAATTGATAATAATAAGAAGTAGCTTTTATATAGCACTTTAAGATTTGCAAGGCACTTTACATATAGTAACTCTACTCATTTATTAACATATATATATGTATATATGTTAATTATTTAAGCTACCATCTGAGCAGGATTCCAACTCAAGTCTCCCTGATTCCAAGTCTTTCATGTTAGTAGCCAACATGGTGACTCAGTTGCTTGTCCCTCAGGAGGAATCAGTATCCTTTAAATACTGATGCCAAGGAATCAAGTCCTAGTCACCCTGCCCTAATAGCAATAATGCCAAATGCAGCAGAAAGTACGAAAGCTGGAAGCTGCAGCTTGTGATCTGAGAGAGAATTCAGAAGAGGCTCGAGGGATGGAAGGCTATTTTTAGGGTCGGATTTTACATTAAACATTTTTCAATACTATACATCTAACAGGCTGAATCTTCTTTAAAGTGCCATACCATTAAATCGTTTCAAGGGAAGGATTTGACTTTTAATGAGGAATCTGCGTTTCCTTCTAAAGAAAGTACATAGCATCCCTGGCTTAGTTATTCTCCACAGAAATAGGTTCTTTTGGTGTTCCATCTGTTTAACATATAGTAAACACACATGTTTCAGCAAATTTATTTCAGGCATGATAGACAAAAAGCATATATACATATTAATAGATAGTATACATTGGCTTTTGGTTTTCTCTACCTTAGTCCATATTTATAAGGGCAGAACAAAATATGACCAGACCGATATTTGGATAGTGCAAATTTTCTGCTAGAAATATTTGCTCTTGCAACATTAGTGATGCTGATAAAATAAATGTATTTTCATTGTTAAAAAGACTCAGTCTCCAGCATAGTGTCTTGAACACAGACCTAGTATGTTAGAAATAACAATGGATCAACAGCCAGGGGACATGGGTTTGAATCTTGGTCTTGATAGTAGCAATTCGTATGACTTTGTACTCAATCCCTGTGTCTGATGTCTCATCTGTGAAAGAGGATCATTATACTAGATGATACCCCAGGTTCCTTCAGATCATATAACAGGTAGTTTTTTGTTTGTTTGTTTTTTTGGTCCAGACCTGTGATTTTATGAATATAGGGAACTCTTGGGTATAGTTTTCCTCTTGGGAAATATTTGCTTATAACTGTAAAATCTTGCAAAGTTGCCTGATGACACTGAGTCTAAGTGACTTGACTCTGGTTACAATACCACTATGTGTCAGAGATGGGAATTGAATCCAGGTCTTCTTGGTGTCAAAGCTGACCCTCCAACCACAAATGTACCCTTCCTTTATCATGCCCAATTAATGTTAATTATGTGACTAACTGGTCTGACTGTGGAGCAAAGTTAGCTTGTTGGGTACTTCCTTTTTTTTTTTTTTTTTAAATTTCCCCATCCTTCAGGAGTAGGGCAGGATCTAATTTCTCTGATATCACATTTTGTCCTCAAAAAATGGCAGTACTCATGACCATAAGTGGCTCAATGGTCTGACTTCTTTGGTTTCTGACTCTACTTTTTGCCACCTTCTCCTCCATGGTAGAAGCTGTAGATTGCTTGAGGTGACCATGTTCAAACCAACTTGGCTTTGTATGATACAAAACAATCATGATTTTAGCCTATGGGTAATTAGTCTAGATCCATATGGATATCTTTCTTAGCTACTTTAGGGAGATTATAAATAGAGGTTAATTATAATGTTGAAAACATAAGATGCTTTCACACACCCATAGCTTGTCAAGTCCCCAGTTAGAGAAATACTTCACATGCAGTCAAGCATTTCTATCTATGACTTATTTAAATTCTGTGTACCACTGGCATCTCCCATTAGCCTTCTGTATGCAACCAGTTTCAAATGTAAAGTACAGAACATTCATGATCAATCATAAGGCACAAATCAGAAAAAAAAATAGCCGAAAATAAAGGGCACTGTTAATTCATGGCATGGGATGGGGTGGAGAAAGTTGAATGGTATAAACTTTCTACAGTTTTTAAAGGTACAATCACACCTGCAAGATTCATCCCTAGGTCTTTGTTTCATGAAGTAGAGGCTTGACTCTGAAGTCAACCTGCTGCCCACAGTCCCTCCAGTGGAACACACATAGCAAGGAACATTCAGGGACCCAGTTACCATAGCAGTTTCTTTGGTTACCCTCACAAACTGTTCCATTGGGAGCATGGTTTATCATCTTCAAGTATCATGTGGAAAATAGTTAGGAGTAAAGAACAGACCTGGGGCAATGGATAGAAGGGGTAGAAGATGGAAGGTAAATTTGAAAGAATATTGGATTTGTAATTAGATTCCTGAGTTCAAATCCTTCCTCTGTCATTTAGGGTTGTTTGCACCCTCTTCTCAGTTTCTTCATCTATAAATTGAAAGGATTGGAGTAGGTGCCTCTAAGGTCCCTTCCAAACACCATTCAATTTTCCCATAAGTGTCAAAAAGGTAAATTTGAGTTTAATGTAACTTAAAGGAAGGAAACAAGTATTTTATCAGGTGCCCACTATATGCCAGGCAATATTTACAAGTATTGTCTCATTTGATCCTCACGCCAACCCAGGGATGTTTTGGTTGTTTTTCTTTCATCATCCCAGTTATGTCCAACTTGTCGTGACCCTATTTGGGGCTTTCTTGGCCATGATCCTGGAGTGGTTTTCCCTTTCCTTCTCCAGCTCATTTTATAGAGGAGAAAACTGAGGAAAACAGGGTTAAATGACTTATCCAGGGTCACACAGTTGACAAGTGTCTGAGGCCAAATTTTAGCTCAGAAAGGAGTCTTCCTGACTTTAGGCCTGGCACTATCCACTGTGCCACCTAATTGCTGTTATGACCCTCATTTTTCATATAAGGCAATGGAGGCAGGCAAACGTTAAATGAATTGCCAAGGGTCATACAAAGCTTCTGAGGCTGGATTTCAACTCATGTCTTCCTGACTCTAGGTTCAATATTCTATCCACTGTACCATCTGGTTGATTTTTATTGAGGGCAGCTAGGTGGCACATAGAGCACTAGTCCTGAAGTTTTCTTGACTTCAAATATGGCCTCAGGCATTAGCTGTGTGACCCTGGACAAGTCACTTCACCTTGTTTGCCTTAGTTTCTTCATCTGTAAAATGAGCTAGAAAAGGAAACGGCCAACCACTCCAGTATCTTTGCCAAGAAAACCCCAAACTGTATCACGAAGAGTCAGACATGACTGAACCACAACAATTAGGAAGTTCAAATGTGAAATAGATATCTAAGTAGATAGATCCCTCTGGATCATTACTTGTGAAATATGATAGAGAGACAATTGTTGCTCAGGTGTTGGTTGGGTTACATGGCTTCTGAAGGTCCTTCCAATGCAGATTCTATGACTCTTTGTGCACGTGCGGGTGTTGGGGAGCCTTCTTTGTCATTTTGGGTTTCTAGGATAATTATTGAGCCTGATAAAGTCATTGTCCTATGAGGATGTCTGAAACGATTGGTTAATATTCCCCTTATTCCCATGCCTCACTTCGCCTGGGCTGAGGAGCAGAGAAGGCACAAAGTTTTGTTTTGTAACTGGAATATTCTTAGCTTACAATTTTATAATTTGAACCCTTACTTGCTAGTATTTTCCCTCTAAGATGATCTTCAATTTGTACTGAATATATCTTGATTGTACATAGATGTTTCTGTGTTGCCCCACCCTTTAGATTTTTGTGAGCTCCCTGAGTGCAGGGACTGTCTTTGGCCTTTCTTTGTATCCCCAGTCCTGGCGCAAGAGGTGCTTAAGAAATGTTTGTCACCTTGACTTTGTATTTGCTAAGTATTTACAAGAATGTCTTATTTCTGTGAACTCCATGAGGTCAGGCTTAGTGTATCAAGTAACCATTTTAGCTTTCTGTGTCCAGCCCAATGCTCTGCAAACTGTAGTCATGTGCCAAATATTTACTGAACGAATGAATGCTTTGTGCTGGTGACAGCTACAGGTCCAGGGGACCCTCAAGACGTGGAAACATAGTCACAGAATCTTAGCATTCAAAGACAGCCTGGCATAGTGGAAGTAGCACTGGACGTTTTAGTCAAAAGACTTGGCCTCCAGTCTAGGTGTTCTTGTTACTGAGTTGTAGGACCCTAAAGTCAGAGCTGGGAGGGTCCTTAGAGATGAACCCAAGACTAAGAAACTTACCAAAGGGTACTCAGGTAGGAAGTGGAGAAGCTCAGATTTGAACCTGTGTCCTTAATCTGCAAATCTAAACCTCAGTTATCCCATCTGCACAGATGAAGAAATAACATTTTCTACTATTACGTTCTTCACAGAGTTTTTAAGACTTTTTTAATGGAGTCTTTAGTTGGGAATTTTTTTTTAAGTAGACTTTAGAGGCCCCCTAGAGGCAGAAATTTAGAATCTCTGGTATTTTCAAGAAGGAGGCTGGGCTGATATCTGTGCCAAATTCAAACCGACTGTTGATTGCTAACACCTTAACAGGTTAGCAGACGTGAACAGAGACATCAAACTTACCTGTCAGTGGTTTCTGGGATGCACCTTTCCCTCAATGAGAAAACTGGGACAGTTGCCCATCTCCAGTCTACTGGCTCCTCTCCCATTCATCATGATTTCTGAAGGATTACTGACAACAATTCCATGATCCCATCTGCAAGTTCTTTCAATATGTTGGATTGTTATTCATCTGGGCCAGGTGACTACTTTCTAGTATGTACAATACTTAAACAAAAAGTAATCATTTTTTAGGGTAATGGTCTCTCAAGTGAATGCCATGTTCTGACCACAGGAAGGATGTGGACTCATCTGATCCTAATCCATCTATCAGAGTGGTGGAAGATGGGTCACAGCCCACCCTCTATGCAATAATCAGTCATAGGGTTTGTCCTCCATACCACCACACTTATCCTTAAACTCCAGTATTCCTCCATGCTGTGTCCTTAATCTGTGCAATTTACCTCCTCCCATTCTCCCTTCCCCATTCTGAACCATACTTTGGGCCCTTAGGGTAACCATAAGTCCAGTACCCGCATCAGCTCTGGTGTCACTGAGAAAAATTGGCCTCTCCTTCAGAATACCCATCTCATGCCCTCAAAATCACCTCATTATTGTAGCAAGTTCTCCTGGATGGGTGGAATCTCCCCTCTTTGTTTTGGGTAGGATAGAGTGAATTGGACAGGATGAGTATGTATGAATATGTTGTTATACTTATCATAGATCTCATCATATTACCTTTCTTCCCAAATGCCAGCCTACTTCTAAGCATCCCTACCATTGTTGAAGGCATCAACATCCTTTTAATCACACACATTCAAGAACTCTTGTGTTATCCTTGATTCTTCACTCTTTCTCCCCTATTAAATCCAATCGATTGCTAAAGCTTCCAGTTTCTACTTTCATTGTGTCTACATTTGTCCCTTTCCCTTTACTCACACAGCTAGGTTAGGCTCTCATCAGGTCTAAGCCTCATTGCCTAGACCATCATAATAGGTTACTAATTCATCTCATTACTCAAGTCTCTCCCTACTCCAATTTATCCCCCACAAAGCTCCAAAGGGATTTTCCTAAGGTGACATCTATCTGTCCGCCTCACTCCCCTATTAAAAAAACTACCATAGCTCCTTATAGATTTAATATCGAATACACCTTTGAGCTTATTTTATCCTTTCTAATTCTTATTTTTGTATGTGAGCTTTTTATAGAGGTGAGGGACCAAACCTATGATTTCACTGTCGAAGGGAACTCTGAGATAAGGAATCTCACTAAGTCCATATTGGTTGATGTTTTCTTAGTAACTTCTGGTCTTAGTAAATTTACCAGGACACTTAGATAGTCTCAGGCAGGATTTGTACTTAAGTCTTCCCGGATCTGAAGCAAGCTCGCTATCCACTCTACCCATCACCTGTCTAAGCTTTATTTTCATTTATTTATTTTTATTTTTTTATTTTATCACACACACATGTATACGTAATTTGCAATGAGAAAATATACACATATTGGTGGTATGGGCAACTGGGTGGTGCAGTGGATGTAAGTTCAAATCTGACCTTAGACATTGTGTGACCCTTGGCAAGACACTTAACCCTGTTTGCTTCAGTTTCTCATCCATAAAATGAGTGGGGAAGGAAATGGCAAACCATCCCAGCGTCTTTGCCAAGAAAACCCCTAATAGGGTCACAGAAAGTTGGACATCACTAAAAAAGGACTGAACAAAAAGTTGATGATGTGTTCAAAAATTGTTTACTGATAAGACTGTGATCAAAAATGTTTATAGACCCCTGGCCTAGAGAATAGCTCTATGCTATTAATTAATTTAATTATTATATTAATTTTTAATTTATTTTAATTTATTAATAATTAAATAATTATATTAATATTAATTAATTAATAATTAAACAGTTAAATTCAGAAATATGGACATCATAAAATTTAAAAAAATTGAAATTAAAATAAATTAGAAATATGGACATTTTAAATGTATCTTGGTAAACTATACAACATATGAAAATAATAATAAATGAAATAAAGATGCAGACATAGAGACAAAATGCACTAAATCACGTCAGTCAAAGATCAAATGACAGATATGGTAACATTTAATAAAACAACAATAATAGCGGCATTTTGGATCTCTTATCTCCTTGATGGGAGTCCAGTCTAAAGTGGTACAAGTCATTACCCGGTCTTACCTTTTCATCCTTGGCAACCCTTGTAGTTCTTCTATAAAGGGACCACCCAACATTAGGGGAGACCCTTTGAATCTCTAGATAATGTAAGAGCTAATGGTCTCTCCATCTGTTATTCCAGATCCTACTGTCTGATAGGAATTCTCTTATGTTGCATTGCTATTGTCAATCGATGAGGGGGAGTTGGATGTCACCACTTTGAGTTATCATTCTCTCCTCTGCTTCCCCCTGCCCATATTGGAGACTTAATCATCCACACCCCATTATAATAATTACAAACACTTTAAAATTAGGGATAAGATAGTGGCTCTCAGGTCCACAAAGTCCTTTCTTTGGTTATATTATGAAGCTTAAAATCACAGAGTCCCCAGTTAGTATAAGTTATAATATTCAGAAAGAGATTTCACTCTATGCCTTTAGTTATTTATTTTGTATTTCCAGTTTACTCATGGCTTCCTCCACTGCACTAAGATGAACTAAATATACAAATATAAGCCTTTATGACCTGACATTTTAAAAAATAAATATGTGAAAAAAATCAGGATAAAGGAAATGCTTAGACAAAAGAAAAACAACATAATAGAGCCTGTTACTACAAAAGCAATGGGAGAGAAATATGGGGAAATAGCAGGCTTTTAATCCTTGAAGAGGTGATTATAATTGGCAACTTTATCTTGAGTTCTATGTTTCAAGGTGCTTGTACAGATTCAGTGGCCCACCTTGATTTCTCCTTTATCTCCCACAGTTCAGCTCTCTATGTCTCTCTCTGTTTCTGTCTCTCTATGGAGCCTTAACCTTCCCCTTAAATCTATGTGCTCTCTGTACAGTTTCCTCAGGGACCTGTTTATCAGGGAAAAGTGCTCTGCTTGTACAGAATTGTGTTTGTAATTCCTTTTCTTTTTACACCTTTTTAATAAGTACCATTTTCTAAAAGCAAAGAGAGTTCTACAGGTTGATTGATGATGAAGAACACATTGGATGAGTCTTGTAACCTCCAAAACCTCAGGTTTACTCCATGAAGCATCATGGGTGATACCAAGAGGCACCAGAATAGGACTTTAGTGATACCACAGAAAGAGTCCTCGATTTGGGGTCAGCAGGTCTGGGTTCAGTCCTGGGTTTGTTACTACCTGCAAGACTTTGACAAAGTTCACTTCTCTGGGTCTTCCTTCTCTGTCAAATAGGAGACTGGTTCAAATCGGGGATTCTTGATCTTTTCTTATGTTGTGAATCCCTTTGTCAGACTGGTGAATCCTATTATCTGAATAATGCTTTTAATTGCATAAAATAAAATATTTTATTATTGTTGTTGTTTTGTCGATTCATTGTGTCTGACTCTTCATGTCCCTGTTTGGGATTTTCTTGGCAAAGATACTGGAGTGGTTTGTCATTTCCTTCTCTAGCTCATCTTACATATGAGGAAACTGAGGCAAACAGGGTGTAGTGACTTGCCCAAGGTCACACAGCGAGTGAGTGTCTGAGACTGTATTTGAACTCAGGAAGAGGAATCTTCCTGACTCCAGGGTGGACTCTGTCTTCTGTGCCACCTAGCTACCCCAAAATAAAATACATAGAATGATAAAGAAAACCAATTATATTGAAATTGTTATAAAATTAAAAAATTTCTAATTTTACAGATCCCAAGTTAAGAATTCTTGGAACAGATGGAGTCCTTTCCAGTGCTAAATCTTGATCATTTGGTAAAAAATATCTATTATTAAAATGAATGAGAGTCATTCAATAATTCTCAGGCACTGTCTTTAAGTACAAGGGATGCAACAAAAGACAAAGGATAGTTCCTATTCTCAAGGAGCTTACAGTTTAATGGAAGACATGACAACATGCAAACAACTATGAACAAACATGCTATAGTATGTTTGATAAATCAGAGATAATCAATGGGCACAACAGATAGAGTGCTAGGCTTGGAGTGAGGAAGACTCATCTTCCTGAATTCAAATCTGGCCTCAGACACTTACTAGCTGTGTGACCCTGGGCAAGTCACTACACCCTGTTTGCCTCAGTTTTGTCATATGTAAAATGAGCTGGAGAAGGAAATGGCAAATCATTCCAGTGTCTTCACCAAGAAAGCCCCAAATGGGGTCACAAAAAGTCAAACATGCCTGAATAACAACAAATAGGGAGAAATCACTACTTAGCTGAGAAATAAAGGAGGCTAGGGAAACCAGGAGGCAGAGAGGAGGAGGGACAGTGTCTTACAGATGGGGGACAGTCAGAAAACACTCAGAGTTGGATCATGTGTAAGAACCAGTAAGAAGGCCAACAACACAGGTTCACAGAGCATGTGGAAAGGGGGTATGAGGTGTAAGAAGATGGATGAAGTCGGGGGCCATGTATGGAGGGCTTTAAAGTCAAACATGAATTTTATGTTTGATTATGAAAGTGATTGAGAGTCACTGGAGTTAATCTAAGAAGGGGTTGACATATCAGACCTGGCACTTTAGGAAGATCAGTTTGATAACAGGAGTGAGCCTTGGGTGTGGTTCACATGTGATATAAATACTCCTTTCTTGGGAACTTTAACAGAAGCAGACTTTAATCTAAAAGATTCATTGTGAATTAATAAGAACATGACTCAAACCTCTGATACCAAGTAAATTCTGGGTTAGGGTCACACACAATCTCCACTGATATATAAGGGTCCTAAAGTAGAAAATCATTGTGCAGCTTTGCAAAAGATTGGACATGCAGACTTTTTTTCCTGAAGCAATCATGCAACACCAAATTGGCCTGACCATCTTTCCGGGTGGCAGCATGCTCTTGGTATAGGAAACAAACCTGCTGTTATTAAGTGCCATGAGGCTCTGTCCATATGGTATAGATCTGTCTCCTTGTGCTGAAATGTATTCTCAGGCATTTCATAGATATCCCTAGATTCCTCCTGAAGAAATCATTTCTCGTTTGGAAACCTTTGTGGATGGAATCCATGAACTGTCTTAGAATTGGACAGGGAGGGGCAAATTCTGCTCTGGACACTGGGTAATGACTGATTTCATGGGCATTACAGCAATACCGCCAGATTGTCTGTGATGAAAAAAATTGCTTTCATGCTGTTATTTGAAAGAAGAATAAGAGCCTTTGTTATTGAGGGAATTGGCTCTTCTCATCACAAATTCTGAGGTATCTAATTGGCTCTCTATACCTCCCTTTTAGTTCATGCTGTGATTCTGCTTCACACACAGATGTGGAAACCACAGAGGGACATTGCACTGGCCTTGACACTATTTAAAAATGAGGCCTTCACTCTCCAGGGTCAAACTGTAGTGTCCTCTGGCCAAGGCTAAACCCAGCCATTTTTGTAGACACGGTAAACACCAAAGAGCCTCTTCAGGGAGAGAAAAAGGTACCTTCGGTTTGGTGGTAATGCATTGTTGTTGCTCTATCAATCCATCCTGGGTGATTCACATGTGATTTGAGAAGTGACTTTGCCCTTCACAGGGTCCAGGAAATGCAGGTCTGGAAGGCATGGGCTGCTTTGCCACATGTTATACATTAATGAGAGTTAATGTGATTGGAGAAAATTTTTGGTAACATGCTGTTACTGTTTCAGCTGGAGAGTCCAGGAATACAATGTTACTGAGTACTCTCTCTCTCTCTCTCTCTCTCTCTCTCTCTCTCTCTCTCTCTCTCTCTCTCTCTCTCTCTCTCTCTGTGTGTGTGTGTGTGGTGGGGAGGAGATTGTGAGAGGAATTGGCAGGAGGCATCTCCTAGTTTTTTGTCACGAATCCATAAATGAAGGGCAGCTAGGTGGTGTATTGGATAGAATTCTGGAACTGGAATCAGGATAATCCAAGCTCAGCCAGCAGCCCAGGAATGGAGGAGGGGGCAATGTGAGCCTTTGCAAAGGCACCATAAAAGGAGATGGAGTATCATGTGGGAGGGAGAATGAGAAGGCCTGTTTGCCTGGGAGAGTAAGTGAAAGGAAAGACTACTAAATAACCTGAGAAACAGGCTCGAACTGGACTGTGAACAGTTTTAAAGGCCAAGCTAGAGAGTTTGTATTTTATCCAAGAGGGAGCTTGCTGAGCAAGGGAATGATGGGGAAAGACCATGGGCAAGTCATTTAACTTAATTCAGATAGCTCATTAAGGCTATAAGCCACAGATGTATTACTTTTTTCACCTTCAAATTGATGGAAGATGAAATTCTTACATTAGTAAAATCACAAGTTTAGGAGGAGTCACAGTGAATCTCATTCTTTGAAACTAATCTGGAATTTGACTCTGACTGCCCCAAAGTTGCCTTTGTACTTTCAGTGGCAAAGGATTGATTCATTAGGCAACTTAACAGCATCAAGAAAAAATGGTTTGTTGTTCAGTCATTTTTCAGCTGTGTCTGATTTTTCATGATCCCATTTGGGCTTTTCTTGGCAAAGATACTGGAGTGGTTTGCCATTTCCACCTTCATGTCATTTTTACAGATGAGGAAACTGAGGCAAACAGGGTTAACTGACTTGCCCAGGATCATACAGCTAGTAAGTTTTTTAGGCCAAATTTGAACTCAGGTCTTCCTGAATCCTGGTCTAGCTTGCTATCCACTCTCTTACCTTTTCTCCTTTGCTCCTGTTTCTACCCTCTGGGGCCAAATGGAGCAAAAGTAATCCTTCCTGTATCTGAGAATCCTCCACATATTTGAAGGAAGCTTTCCTGTCCTCTTGAGTCTTCTGTTCTCCAGGATAACATCCCCAGTTCCTTAAAGTGACACTCAAATGATATGAACTAAAGACTCTTCATTATTGTTGTAGATCTTTGGGTTTCTCCAATTTATTAATATTCTTCTTTAATTGTGGTATACAGAACCAAGTACCATACTCTAGAGATGTATGAAGGCAGAGTGCCCTTCTGCACTCCTGAAAATTATGCCTCTCTTAAGGCAGAATGATAATGAATTAGTTTTTTTTGTCTGACAATACACTGCTGAGTCAATTTGAGTTTGTAGACCTCTAAAACCCTCAGATCTTTTTTTTCCAGACAACTACTGTCTGATCATTCCCCTTGACCTTGCATTTGTGAAATTGATTTTTGTACCCAAGGATAAGATGATCCCCATTGAAATTTCATCATACGAAGCCTCACCCTATGATCTTCACTAAATCCAGTACACTAACCACCTTTCCAAATACAGTGTCATCTGTAGATGTGATGAGCATGCCATCTATACCTTAATCCAAGTCATTGAAAAAAGTATTCAGCAAAGTAGAACCAAACACAAGTTTCTTCAGCTTTGTTGTTCATGACTCTTCATGATCCCATCTGGGGTTTCTTGGCAAAGATACTGGAGGGGTTTGCCACAGATTAAAGCAAACAGACATTAAGTGACTTACCCAGGGTCACACAGTCAGTAAGTGACTGAGGCTGGATTTGAGCTGAAGTCTTCCTGACTCCAGGCCTGGTGCTCTATTGACTGTACCATCCACTTCTCCTCCTGGGATATTCTACCAGAGTCTTTCTGCCATGTTGACATTGAACCTTTAGCAACTTCTGAGAGCAGCAATCCAACCAGTTCTGAATTCCTCTAAATGAATTATTACCTATTTCACAAATCATCATCTTTATGAGAATAGTATGATATACTTCATCAAAAGGTTTGCTAAAAGTTTTATGTACAGTATTCCATTTATCTGCTAATGTAGATGCCTTTGTCAAAAAAAGTAAAGAGAGCTTGGCATGATCTTTTATTGGTTTTAGATAGATTCCCTTTACCAAATTAAGGAAGAGTTCCTATTATTAGTCTTTTTAAACATTTTTTTTATCTAAATGGGTGTTGTATTCTATAAAAAGTTTTTTTCTTTACTTGTTGACATAATCACAAGATTTTTGTTTCATAATATGGCATACTATGTTCATAATTTTCCTATTAGCCTACATTTCTGATTTAAATGCAACCTGGTCATATTATATCATGTTTTAAAACCTTTTGCTGTAACTTCATTGACATTTTATTGAATATTGTTTTGTTCATTAGGGATATCGTTTTATAGTTTTATTTATTGCTCTTTTCTCTCTCAGATTTAGGTATCAACACCATACATATTTCATAGAAGGAATATGGCCAGATCCCTTACTTTTGCAAATAATTTATGTTATTCTTTGAACTTGTATAAAATTTGTTCATAAATGTATCTGGCCCTGGGTTTAATTTCATTGGAGTTCATTTATGGTTTCTTAAATTTCCTTTTATGAGATTGAGTAATCTAAATTCTCTATTTCTTGTTCTGTTAATCTGAGCATTTAAAATTTTTGCAAATATTTGCCAATTTCATTCAAGTTATCAGTTTTGTCAATTAATTTGGCAAATCTTTCTAAAAATATCCCCTTAATTCATTTGGACTTCTCTTTTTTAATTTTTCGCATTATCAATTTGATTCTCTTCTCTTTGGGGGTAGAAGATTAGCTAATATTTTGTCTTTTAATATTTCTAATGCTCCTACTTCTACGGATCAATTCATTTTTTTAGGTAAAACTAAGCCATTCATCAGAAAATTTTGACATTCTATGCACTGTCCCCCACCTCTGCAAAGAAGGGAGAGGACCCATCTTCTCAGAACTCTTCTTTGAGACCAAACTTAATTTTTGCAACACTCATTATTGCATTCATTGTTAATATTTTGTGGCTGTTGTTTTTTCCATTTACATAATTATAGCTATTGCATATGCCGCTTTTTTGTACCTATTTATTTCATGTTGTATTGTATCAGCTCATATAAATCTTCCTGTGCCTCTCTGTTTTCATCATATGTTATTTTTTTCTGTGCAGTAACATGCAATTATATTTATATACCACAATTTGTTTAGCCAGTCCCCAACTAATGAACACCTATTTTGTTTCTGGTTTGTGCGTATATTTCTATTAATACTATTTCATTATACGGTACGTTTAAGCCAAATGTTGTTTTTCCTGTTTATCTCTTTTAACTATGCCTATTTTTACCATCACTCTGTCTGGGGATTATCTACCCTTGCTTTTCTAGTAGAGTTTAAGTGTAATAAATTCTGCTCTGTCTTCATTTCAGCTTAGTAGATCATTTTACTTCAAGAATCTTATAAACAATTTAGTACTGGATTCCACTTTCTGTTATTATTTGTTTCCCTTTCTGTTTGTTTCCCTATTCATATTTACTTTTATGATTGCAAATCATGTATTCCCCCACTCTTCATTATATTTCTCCATTATGTTTGGTGTTTTTTTCTGTTTACTCATGTCTCTAGCCTTATTTTCTGGTTTGGATCATTTTATCATGGCTCTGCTTTGATTAATTCCACATTCTTAGGGCAGAGGGTTAGACCTTTCTGAATCCCTGTCTCCAGTTTCTGGGGTTTTCTCCATAGTGTGGCTGTACTCCAAGGGCTGAAAGCTTCAGATTCTGTTGTGAATCAGAGATGCAAACTTCAAATTTTCTGATAGTCCTTGATCAGAGCATTGACTTATTTCAGGTCTATTTACCTCAGCTCATTCTGGTTTCCCTAGAGAATTTATTTTTCTGTGTCCACAGGCTTCTGGCTGTTTTTTATAGTTTCCTGGGCTGAATAGAGGAGATTACTAATTTTTCTCATCAGACTTCATTATTCAATCTACTGCCCTTTTTAGGTCTTTTGGAGTACAGATGGGAAAGCTAGACTATGTTAGGACCTTCAGTGTTGTCATCTGAACCAAAATATTGAATGATCTATTTTTGATGAAGCTTTGTTGCCCAAAATCATCTCTTCCATTTTCAGATATTAGGTATTCATTACTTTAATATTTTGGTCTAAAATTTTCTCAGGAATCAAAGTCAAGCTTACTTTTCTCTCATTTGCAGACTCAGTTCTCTCCCTTTTAAAACTTTTTCCTCCAATCTTGTTGTCATGCTCTGATTTTCCATTATTTTAAAAAACCCAGGGAATCTGGGTTCAAATTCGTCCTCTGACAGTATTTGTGTGTCCTCAGACAGGTAATTTAATTTCTCTGGGCTTTTTGTTTCCTCATCTGTAAAATGTAAAATGTTCTGTAGTGTCACTTCCAGCCTTAAGTTTGAAATCCTAAGAAAATATACCTGTAAGGAAAATAATTTTCATTTATTAAGAAAAGAACAAGGAGAACTTAATTATTGCATTAGCTTATAGAAATAAAATTATTTAAAAAAAATTTATGATTGAAGTGATTCACTATCAAAATGACCTTCTCCTTCCCTCTAAAGTACTCATAAACACTGATGTATGATATCCTTTTATCTCATCTCAGGAACAATAAAATGTGTAAATTTTCCATAAAGTCCTTAAATGAAAAGTTCCCTCTGAGTCATGGGAAAGGAGTAGTACATGTTTTTCCTTTCATGCTCCCTTCTCCTCCCCAACCTTCATTATGACCTTTAACCAATATTTACAGGAAGATTCTCACTAGAGAAGTATAGAATATGAAAAGATTTGCTCCATATTTTTAAATGTGTCCAAGAGTTGCTGCAATATGTTTTGTGATGACTTGAGGGCTAGTAGTAGTAAATTGTCATATACCCTATGGATTATCCACTTCATTTGTGTTAAAACAAAGGCTAGCATGAAATGAGAAGAGTTTGGAGGTTGCCAGTGGAGGGAATGGGGAGTGAACATGGAATTTACTTGGAAATATTTCATTTGAGATCTTGTCTAGTTTAACTTCAAATGTGGGGAGAAAATATTTAAAGGTTTTGACCATGTACTATCCCATGGGAAGGACCATAGTGAATTTTAGATTATCTTTGAAGTTCTCTACTCCATTGGCATGCTAAGAATATGAACCAGAAGCAATACTCGTAGAAAAGACCAACAAAAAAATGTCAGTGGAATAAAATCTGTCAAGCTCCTTTCATTAAAATGTCCTAATATTTGTAATCCAAATCTGTCTTGGTGGCCTGTTAGAATAACCAAATGCCTGTATGTGTGCTAGCCTTAATTCTGGAGAACTGGGATGTGATGCTAATTAATTTACCTGCTATAGATGCATTAATTTTCCTAGTAAGTATCTTTAATATTCTGAGTATCAGTACGGAAGGTTAGTAGAGAGACTTTCCTCCAAGTAATCCAATGTTGTTGACCTGGTGCATTTATTTCATGGGTCACCATGGGAAAAGAATTTGTGACATAGTTGTAGATCAGCTAGTCATGAGCCTCTTTGAACTTAGGTAGGCAAACCTATGACTAATAGGTTTTATGGTGAGAACTCTACATGAAACCTCAGTTTGATGGGACTTGGATAAGCTTCTGTAGCATCTTCTGTAGCTTCTGTTTTGGTACCTGCTGTTACCTCCTCGAGGCAAGGGAAGTGGTGCGGTACATAATAAACATTTGATAAATGCTAGTTGGCTTGACTTGACTTGGAGGATGGGAGGGTTGCAATCTTTCCTAGTGGATGCCTGGCACCTACAGTGATGACATCACTGATCCACTGAAGAGAGACCCCCAACCCCCCTAGAGTTTTTGTTAGTCACTATTGCATATTATTTGAGAGGAAGATTGTTCAAAGGATTTTGATTCCAGTCCTAGCTGAGGAAACTGAGTTTACTCAGAGTTTATCCAGATCTGTCAAATGATTTCCCCCAAAGTCACTTAGGTAGTAAGTAGAGGATCTGGGAGGATGTGGACACAGTTTAAGAAGGTGTAGATGGGTCACAATATGTTCTTCCTCACAGAGGAAGAACTCATTCCCAATTAAATCAGAGATCATTGAATTACTGAAGTATCCTTTCAGGAGAAATTCTAGCTGGATCTTACTTGACAGTATCACTTTCTGATTTTCTCCTTATATCTATTAATATACCTATTACTACTAGATATATGCAGATGACATATAAATTATGTAAATCAACAAGGCACTCAGTGTTCCAGTGAATAAATTTCAGATATTGAACATCTGAGTATTTGAACTACAAAATTACTTATTATTAGAGAATGAAGAAAGGAGAAATAGGAGATTTAAAAATACTGCTATTTAATTAGGGTCCCAATCAATGGCAATTCTTGACAAGTCTGGTCACACATACTCTGTTAAAGAGAACTAGTTAAATTGAATGTTATATGTCTTTATGAAAAGATGATATAAACAATTCAGAGATGTAGCATGGAAATGTATAATCCCATTTAGACAGTATCACTGCCAGGCATGTATTTCATGTAGCATCTTTGCAAACAGGCACCCTGCAGAAGGCAGTATGGACTATTTTCACAGCTGGCATGTGCAGAGTCCTAATAACCATTTGCTATGACTGTTAGTGCCAGTTATAGACAAAATGTGCTATAATCTCCTGGGGCCCAGTATGGCTAGTGCATCTTCTCCTTTGAAATCAGTGGGAGATTCATATGTGTGGGAGGTAAGGAGGAGATATAGTCACTTCTCAGGAAAGCAAAGAGATTTGTCTATGTCTGTGTCAACACTGTTTTCTTCTTGGGAAAAGAGGGACCTGCTTTGAATTAGTCCATCAATTAAGGTTTTATTGGGTACCCAAGTGCTAAGTGTAGATGGTCAACATTGCTGGGAATATGGATTTATGGGATCCCAGAATTTCGAAGTTGGAAGGGACTTAGGTGAAATCCATGAAAAGGACTCCCAATACAATGCACCTGACAAGTGACCATTCATCTATTGCTGGAAGACTCTGGTCAAGGGAAACCCACTACCTCCTAAGACAGTCCATTCTCTTTTGGGAGAGTTCTCATTGCTCATCTCTCACTCTTCTGTGGTTGAGATCTGTAGTCGCATTCCTGTAAGTAGATACTGTTATGGTAACTCCTTACACCAAAGCATATCAACAACTTATCTATAACTTAAAGTCTTAAAGACTTTGTTGGGAGGCATCTGGGTAGTACAACGGATAGAGCACTGGCCCTGGAATCAGAAAGCCCTGTTCAAATCCTGCCTCTGACACGTTAGTTGTGTGACCCTAGGCAAGTCACTTAACCCCAATTGTTACCACGCCCAAAAAAGAGGTGTGTGTGTGTGTGTGTGTGTGTGTGTGTGTGTGTGTGTGTGTGTGTGTGTGTGAGAGAGAGAGAGAGAGAGAGAGAGAGAGAGAGAGAGAGAGAGAGAGAGAGGAAAGGTGACTTGCCCATGGTCATACAACTAATATGTGTCAGAGATAGGATGTAAAGGTAGGTCTTCCTGACCCCAAGGCTGAGCCTCTGTCTACTATGTCATTCTATATGGTTCATATCTCAAGAAGTTTACAGTGTTCCAGGACAGTACTGCACTCTTGCTGGAGCTATGTATTGATCTGAAACTGGCAAGCAGTTTAGACAAAGAAAGTGAATAAGATGAACATGCTCTTTGACCCAGAGATTCCACTGTTAGGGATATGCCTGAAGTAGGTTAGTGTTAAGAAAAGAGGTCTCATATGTACTGAAATACTTTTAGCAATGCCTTTGAAATATTAAAAAAGTACAAATGAAGTAGGTACCCATTGATTGGGAATTAGCTAAACAAGATGTGGTGCATGGATGTGATGAGTCACAGAGGTATGTAGAGAGTGGAATGCTGGACTAGGAGTCAAAAAGAGCTGGGTCCCAAATCTCATGTTAGAAAATTAGCTGTGTGACCCTGGGCAAGTGATTTAACTCCTCTGGGGCTCAGTTTACTCTTCTTTAAAATGGACCGGTCTCAATAAACTCTGTGGTCGCTTCCAGCCCTAAATTTATGATCTTAATGCAATGCTGAGTATGATGAATATAGAGAAATGCGAGAAGGGTGAAGTAAATAGTCATGGACACAATATTTTGTTCATCAGTCATTTTTAGTCATGTCTGACTCTTCATGACCCCATTTGGCATTTTCTTGATAAGGTACCAGAATGGTTCGCCATTTCCTTCTCCAGCTCATTTTACAGATGAGGAAACTGAGGCAAACAGGGTTAAATGACTCCCAGGGTCATATAGCTAGTGTGAGGCTAGATTTGAACTCAGGAAGCCCAGAGCTGTATCCACTGTGCCATCTATTTATTCTCATGTGTAACTTCAGGTTATAGTTGTGGTTTATCCTTTGCTGTTGATGAGGGCCATAACGTGAGGAAGAAGATGCCATGACTTACTAGTGAATTGGATTTAAGTGAGGGAGGGCTGTGCAGTCACCAGCCTCACTTTCTCCTCCTGAGTCATCTGGGTCCAGTGTCAAGATATAGATCAGGACAACTGCAGATGGTCCAGGAAGCAGTGGGAGACCTTGGTCTTTTTAAGCTAGGGTCTTTCCAAGTTCTCACTTTCACTGAGGCAACGCCCATTCAATGATTAGACTTGTTTAAGAAGAGAGTCAAGAGATGGCCTTTTTAATAAAAAAAAAAGACAAAGTGGGAGGGGAAGACCCTCAGTGTTGTTGGCCTATTTGCAGTCACTCATATAAATGGAAAGAAAGGTATTTCCTTCCTCTCTTTGCTGTAGTTTAGGACAACGCTGGACATTTCAATGCAAGGCCTTGTCAAAGATGAACTGTTTATTTTTACCCCTCCTTTTTCTTTTATCTTTTTGCATTAACGTAGGTTAAATCCCATACCTGGAAGGCATGCCCTTTTAAAATCTCCAACTCCAAGGCTTAGTTTAGGTAACACAGTCAAATTTTCCTACAGTTCTCTTTCCCCCTCTAATTCCTCCTTTGCTCCCAGAACTGTATTTACTTTTCTGAAAAATAAATTTGACTGATGTTTTTACTTTACCTGCTTTTCCTAATGTATCTTGCCTTCTCTCTTCCAAAGAGCATTTCTTATAACAAAGACAAAAAGATAAAAAGTTAGAAAAACTGTTTATCAAACCTAATCAACATATTGAAAGTCTGACATTATACTTAGTGTTCCACACTCATAATTCCCCACCTCTGCAAAGAAAGGTGAGAAACACCTTTTCCTATTACTCCTCTAGGACCAAGCTTGGTCACTTCAATTTCAGAATATTCAATTTCTATTTTTTTGTTGTTCTTTCCATTGTACTTAAATGTATGTGTGTGTGTGTGTGTGTGTGTGTATGTGTGTGTGTGTGTGTGCATGTGTATGATTCTGCTGGTTCTTCAATCCCTGTAATGACCATTTAAAAAAAATTATTTTTGCATTAGCTTATGTAAGTCTCCTAATTCTCTGTATTCATCATTTCTGAAAACAGATTAAATTTGGGTACCACTTATTGAAACATTCTCCAATTGATTATCTACTTTATGTCTAGCTTTTGCTCTCCCTCAGAAACATTACTATAAATATTTTGGTATGTCTAGAGGCTTTCTTTTTATTATTGACTTCCTTGGGGTTTATATCTAGAAGTGAGATTTCTAGGTCAAAAGTATGGATATTTTAGTCACTTTGTTCATATAATTGCAAATTGTTTTCCAATATGATTGGACTGAATCCCAGATCCACTAACAGTGCATAATTGTGCCCATCTTTGAAAAATCCCTCCAACATTGACTATTTCTATCTTTTGTTATCATTGTCAGTTTGCTAAGTTTGAGGTGAAACCTCAGGGTTATTTACATTTCTCTCATTATTAATCATGTGGTTGTATTCTTTCATATGGTTTTTAGTAGTTTGTGATTCTTCTTTTAAGAACCATTTATTTATATCCTTTGACCACTTAATGATTGGGGAATGGCTTTTGTTCTTATATAGTTCTGTTAAATTACCTAAAATCCTCAGATACTTAATATAAAGAGTTTTTCATTTAACTACTTCCTTTCTTTTCCTAGTTCATTGATTTTGTTTGTGCAAAAGTTTTCAATTTGATACATACAAAAGCATATATGTAATATATATGTGTGTATATATGTGTGTATATGCATATATATGTGTATATATAATCTTTTTAAATTCCAACCCATGTTTGGTCAGCAATTTATCACCTCAGCCCCACCATAGCTATGAAAGGTATACAATCTATTTCTCTTCTTTTTTGAAATGACATTATAGCACTCCCTTTATGCTCACTCTTAAAGTTTTAAAAATCATTTTGACAAGTGTATTACAATGTGATTAATTTCTTTGCAATCAAACATATTCTCTGCATTTAAAGATGTTATTGTGAGAAGGGGATGATAGTCTTCATGATATTGTCCAAGGGGTCCATAACTCCCCCTCCTCCATCAAAGATAAGGGATATCTGCTCTACAACATCCCTGACAAGTGGTCATTCCCCTTGAGCACCTCCAATAATGGAGGCATTCTGTAGATAGTCAATGCCCTTTTGGGAGGGCTTTCATTACTGGAGAGTAGTGTTTTCTCACCTAAGTCTTTTGTGACTCTCTAAATCCATAGTCTGGGTTTGAGCCCTCTTCCCCTGGCTTTGAGATATTTCATAAATCATTATTTATAGGAACAGAGCTGGAAAGGATCTCAGTGGTCATCCAGTCTAATCCCCACCTTCATTTTATAGATAAGGAAACAGAGGCACAAGAAGGATGAATGCCTATCCCAAGGTCACAAAAGCTTTGACAGGGCCTGTATTTGTATTCAACTGACCCATACTCCAAAGCCAGCATTCTCTACCATTTAACAAAGTTCCTTTTTGGTTTGTGTGTATCAGAACTATTTGCTATAGAACAAGACTTTGAATTGTACAAGAGTTGAGTTAATTTGTAGAAGCCCTGGAACTAGGAATTCTTGGTTAGAAATAACCTTTCCTCCTGTTTATCTGCTTACTTCCTATCCCTTATGACTAGTTCTGTAAGACCAAGTCATTCCTCTTAGACATTCTAGCATCAGTATGATACTCCTTGTTTGGGTGAAGCAAAGTGATCTTCTCCAGATCAAAATTGAATTAGCTGCAAAACTGGAGGCAGATGGTAGGTTCCTCCTGGTAGGAACTTGACTGATTGTCATGATGTTAGGCTACTGGTCAGTGATTCTGAGGAGAGGGAGAGGACTCTTACAGGCTGTGTTACCAAAGCAAAGAAATGTTCAGGGCCATGTGAAGGGATAACTTATTGGCTAGTTGAGTCTTATTTCTCTTATCCTTTAAGTTTGGATCAGCCCAGGGTTCACTAAGAAAATACTTTACTATCTTGTGGAATTGGAGGATAAGATTTAGAGTTGGATATGACCTTAGACATCCTTAAATTGAACCCTCTTATTTTACTAGAGGGATAAATGATGCTCAGAGAAATCAAACAATTCATCCAAGTCCCCTGAGTGCAAAATCAGTACTCTTTCCATCATACCAGTGCCCACGAGGAATATAATTAAAAATTAACTTCCTTTAGGCAACTAGTACAGTGGATAGAATGCTAGACCTAGAGTGAGGAAGACTCATCTTGGGAGCTCAAATCTGGCCTCAGACACTTACTAGCTGTGTGATCCTAGGCAAGTTTAACTGTTTGCCTCAATTTCCTGTAAATTGGGCTGGAGAAGAAAAAGGCCAACCACTCCAGTATCTTTGCCAAGAAAACCCTGAATGGGGTCATGAAGAGTCAGACATGACTGAAAATGAAACAACAACACCTCCTTTATCTTTAATAAGCTTTTTTTTTGGAGGGGGTAGGGCCTATGGTATTTGGGACAGATGGAGAGGGGAAGACATTTTTCTTTCATATTTATTGTACAGATAAATACATTCCCATCTAGTCCAATGGCTTCTGCAAATAGCCTGAAATTTTCCTGGGTATTTTTACTTATTTTTTTCATTTTCATTTCTTTGAAACAATGTCATATTTCCAAATGTAACATGAGTTAAAATAAATTCACTGGCTAGAATAGAAAAGCCGGCTTCCAAGGAGGGAGTTGGAGTCTCACAGTCTAAAAATAGAGATTCATTATCTTCAAATAGGGCTGCTACCTCACTCACATGTGGCACCAAGGAGTGTTGGGCTTGGTCCTCTGTCATATGTGCTCAAGCCCTTCTGGATATTTACCAGATACTTGGGAATGAATTGGCTCATAGCATAATCAGAGATGGAAAAGTCCAATTAGGTCATCTGGCCACCCCGATGCCAGAATAGGATTGTTCCATACAACAGAGCCTCCATTTTGTTGCTAGTTTGGATTTAAATAATGCATAAAATAGCTTTTCTTCTTTCTCTTGGAAGTCTTTCTTGTCTTAATTGAGCTCAGTGGAGATTACTTTTTCGGTTCTGCATTCATATTTATACATATATTCCTGATGTCACAAGGCTTTATAGATGTTAAATACCATGGAGATAAAAATCACCGTCATTATCGCTGCTGATAGAGTCAGAAAACTTGGCTCAAATCTGTCGTGTACTACCTTTGTGACCTTGACAAATCACTTAACCTCTCTGGGCCTCAGTTTCTTTATTGTAAAAATCAGTGGTTTAGGAATAGAGGGCTTCCAAAGTTGCTTCAAACTCTAAATCTATGACCAAGTGTTCATTATATATGATTTTCTTTCCTGAGATTTATTTTCTGATTCCTGTCATCTCCTACTACTTTCCTTGTCAGAAATATGGTATTTCCTACAATGTGTTTTCATGAATAAGCACTTATATTCCATGGTGTGCTATATTCATTCCTTTTAAAATTAAATTTTTAAAAAGTGAATAAATGTATTTTCTTAACTTTTCACCTTTTGCACTGGAGAAGAAAACTCTTGCAACAAATGCTACATTTATTTCTAAAAAGAAGTGTGTTAAATATTTTTAATATTATAATACCTGATGGAAATAATGGTTGGAGGGCCGACCTAAGAGTCAGGAAGTCCTGAGTTTGGGTTTTGCTTCTGACATATATTAACTGTGTTACCCTGGACATGTCACTTAACTCGTCAGTACCCCTGAGCAGCTTTCTAAGACTATAAGCTACATGTGATTTGCTGATCTGTATTTGAATTTTCCAGTTCACCACAAAGATAAAACTAGAAGTTTGGAGACCTTCTCCTATTACCCCCCTCCCTGGGTTAAAAAAAAAGGTGAATCTAATAGAGTTAAGAGGTATTACCACTCTACTGCCAAGCCCAAAAAGTAGGCCAAGAACAACCCAACTATTGATATTATGAGCATAATCCACAATGTAGAGGACACCATTAGGCAGCCACCTTCTCTGTTTGCACCAAGGGTTCATGGAAGTCAGATTCATTACACCCTCCCTGAGATTTTACTGCATACGTGTGGCATCATGTCCCCCTGGGCTCACTCTGATTTGATCATGTTCCTTAGGACTATACATTGTAAAGTTCCTGTATCATGGCGAAACAAAACAAATCCAATTATAACTTTCCATTTTCCATTCTTATTAAAACCAAGCAGTTCATTCTGCAAGAATCATAGAATACCATCTTCAGATCTAGAAGAATCCATCAAGTTCATCTGGCCCAATCCCCGTATTTTACAGAGGAGGAAATTGAGACAAGTCAGTGAGAGGCAGTTACTTGCCCAAAGCCACACAGATGCTAAGTGGCAAAGAAAGAATTAATTTCCCAGTTCTCAGATTCCAGATGAAGACCCATTTCAAAGCATTGCTACCTATTCTGTTAGGCATTTAATACCACTGGATCCCTTTCCAGACAACTTACATAATACTCCCCTTCGTATACTTTGTGATCTAGCCAAAATTCGTTTTTAAAAAAGATATTTTATTTCTTTCAAGTTATATGTAAAATAATTTTTAATATTTGTTTTTTAAAAATTTCAGTTCCAAATTCTTTCCTTCTCTTCCCTTTTCCCTCCTTGAAATGATAAACATTTTGATATAGAGTAAATATGTGCAGTAATTGTATATGCAAATTATATTTTCATATTAGTTATGTGAAAGAAAGCACAGACTAAAAAGAACATGAAAAAATAAAGTGAAAAATAATATGCTTTGCTTTACCTTCAGATTCTCTGGAAGTGGATAGCATTTTAAAAAATGGCATTTTTGATGTTCATCACACATGAGATTATATTTCCCACCTCGATACCCTTGCACAGGCTGTCTCCTCTGCCTGGAGAGCCCCCTCACCTTGCTTCTGTATCTTAGAATGCCAATCTTCCTTCAAAGTTCAGCTCTATATTAGCACTTCCCTGATCCTTCTAAGCAGCTGGTTCTTCCACCCTCAAATTGCTTTGGGTTTATTTTGTATCTATAAAAAGGAGAGTGGCAGACAAAGAGTTGATCTTAGAACCAGGAAGACTGGGGTGCAAGCCTTGCCTTTGATACATATTCACTGAATGAGCATGGGCAAGTCACTTAACCACTCCAGTGATCTAGACAACTCCCAAAGTTACAAAGAAGGGACCAACCTCCATTGGTAGAGAGAATTTCCAATCTTAGGAGTTCTGTCTATTCATGAAATCATATAAACAGTCATAGTCCCTATCCCCATACCTATACAAAAATGGAGGGAGATAAAAAATAAAAAAACCAGTATCTTTCCAAGTAGAAGCTCTGTCAAGGCAGGTGTAGTTTCATTTTTTTTTTTTTTTTTTGGTGTTTGTATCCATAGTGCCTAGCATGGTACCTTAGTCTGTACTTAGTGAATGGCCTGCCCACTTTCATTTTTTCCAAACTTGATTTATCGTCAGAGATGGCTTTACTCTGAGACTCAGAGAAGACCCATAGCTTGTATAAAATTTTCCAAATGTGGAAATTTTAGAGAATAAAATATAACATTTGTGATTCTTTAATACTGAGGGAAAATGGAGGATACAGTAATTTCCTATTAGTTTATTATTTACATAATTTTTCTGCATGAGATTAATCAGTTCTGCCAAAAAGAAGCCTGTCTCAATAGTAGCAAGGGATTAAATGGGTCTCTTATAGAGAGTAAACTGATTTCCTAGACCTGTTGGATTAAGACAACTAGGTGGTACAGTGGTTAGTGTGCTAGACTTGGTGTCAGGAAGTCTTGAGTTTGAATCTTGCCTCAGATTCTTATGTGTTGATTGATCCTAAGCAAGTCACTGAAGTGTCACTTTGTTCATCTGTAAAATGAATATAATAAAAATATCTACCTCTCAGGGCTGTTTTGAGGTGATATATGTAAGGCACCTTGTAAACCTCAAGGCATTAGAGGAATGATAATTATTGTTTTCTGATATTCATTTTCTTTTTCTCAGTAACTATATCAATTCATTTGCATATCTATATTGAGAGAGAGAGAAAGAGAGAGAGATAGATGCAAAGAGAGGGAGAGAGAGAGAGAGAGAGAGAGAGAGAGAGAGAGAGAGAGAGAGAGAGAGAGAGAGAGAGAGAACTCAAAGGAACTTTAGACATTGTCTGGTATCTAATTTAATTACTCTACAAATGAAGATTCTAAGGCCAAGAGAGATGGCGTGAGTTTCTCAAAGGTAGTAAGTGGCACAAGCGGGATTTGAACCTAAGTCTGGTGATTTCAGATTCAATATTTTTCCCACTGTGTCATGCTGCCTCACACAAATGAGGAAAATAAGTTCCCAAGAAGGTTACTGAGAGCTGATAAAGAGCTGCAATGAGAGGTCTTGAGAGTGAAGCTTCTTTTAAAAATACATTCAGCAAATCTTTATGGAGAACCTACTAGTTTTAAGCATCCATTAGGTTATAAAGATCTTATTATAATCCATTTGTAACAGAACATTTTCATCCTTTTAAGAACAGAAAAATGTTGTTTCTTGCTCAAAATCTTTACTGTTTTGACTCTTTAAAAAATCATTTCTTGCATAGAATTTCATTTATTCATTCATTCATTCATTCACTAAACATTTGTTTTTTAATATGTTCCAGGCACTGTCCCTGGTGCTGAAATACAGACACAAAAATGATACCGTTTCTGACCTCAAGGAGCTTACATTTTACTAAGCAGAAAAATTGTAAAACTGAATGAATACAATATATAACATTTATGCACAAATATAAGAAAATATTTGCATATTAAATAAGCAAATAATACATTAAATTATAAATATCAGTGTGTTAATGCATTAATAGCTACACATTGTACATTGATATGTTATATAACATAATAATATGCCATGCTTATGTAACTGCATTTTATTTTTGTACAATATATTTACATTATATAAATATATTTAGATACTTAATTTACAATCTGCCTATTTATAATGGATATATATTTATAAACAATAAAATATGTTATATATTTTATTTTATATATAAATCTGCAGTGCATATAAAACATGATATATTTATGAATGAAGATTATGTTTATAATTCATTTGCACCATTTTTATAACTATATTATACAATATGTAAATAATATAGAATAATATATAAATATATCATAGAATATAGAAATATAGAATGTTATATATTGTATAATATATGAAATAATGGTACATATTATATAATATGTGAATACAATGGTATATAAATATATTATATATGAATATAATTATGAGGGCAAAATATATGAATATAATGATATGGAATTATATTATAGGATATAGAAACATCTAATAGCAAATATACATTTATGCACAAATATATTTATGCATAAATATTTATATTGGTATATTATATTTAAACAATGTACTTATATTCTATATTTAAATAGAAAATATGTAAATTATATAAACAGTGTAAGTACTATGTGTTAGATTTCTTTATAAATGATTTTATAATAGTAAATGGTACATTGATATGTAATTATATATCAATGTTGTAATAAATTATATGCACATGTAATTTACTATGTATTGTGTAGGTGTGTGTATATACATATACACACATATATACACACATATATTCTATATACTCAACTATAGATATATATGCATATATGCACATATATGTATATGTACGCACATATGTATGTATATATACACATATATATGTATATGTGTATATACATATACGTGTGTGTGTGTGTGTGTGTGTGTGTGTGTGTGTGTGTGTGTGTGTGTGTAGCGGCAACTAGGTGGCTCAGTGGATAGAGTGCCAGGCCTGAAGTCAGAAAAATTCATCTTTCTCAGTTCAAATCTGGCTTCATACACTTACTAGCTATGTGACCCTGCTCAAGTCACTTAAGCTTGTTTACTTCAGTTTTCTCATCTGTCAAATGAGCTACAGAAGGAAATGGCAAACCACTTCAGTATCTTTGCCAAGAAAACCCCAAATTGGGTCATGAAAAGTCAGACATGACTGAAAAATGACTGAGCAACTGAAATATATGTTAAGCACAAAGACATTTTTATTTTGAAAGGGGAACTAACAGATGAGATAAGGCAAGGAGAAGGAATCAGGAAAACACCTTGAAGGACGTGGCATTTGAGTTGAGCCATGAGAGGAACTATGGCTTCTCTTTTCTCAGGGAGTATATAGGTATTTCTGTTTCTTTGAACTTTTGGGATTTCTCAAATGTTTAGATTTACTTTAAGAAAATAGAAACCTTCCTATCCTCTGAAGCAAGAAGGAAGGGAAACAGTATTTATTAAACACCTACTATGTGTTTAACAAGGACTTAGCACCCTGTGCTAAGTACTTTACAAATATTTTTTCATTTGAACTTCACAACAACTCTGAGTGTTGAATCCTATTATCCATGTTTTACACGTGAGGAAATGCAGCCAGAGACATCAGGTGATAAACCCAAATTCACACAACTAGTGAGTATCTGAGGTCAAATTTGAACTCAGGTCTTCCTGACTCCAGGCTCAGTGCTCTATCCATGGTGCCACCAGGTCCCTCTAGGCAGTTTCTTGATAGCTCTGGCTGTCCGGATCCCAGTAAACAGGGATGCACAGCCTGCTGTATTTTCTACCTTCAATGGGAGTTCTTCACAGAAGCAATCAGCTAAGGAAAGGATCCAAATCCTTAGGGGTGGATGGCAAACCAAAGGCCATAAGAAAGTAGAGGTCGTGCCTTTCCTGGCTGTCCATGAGCCAGGAACATCCTGTCATCAAGATGATCATAGAATTGATTTTTGTTTTTAAAGAAATTATTTCCTTTTAAGCATCCAGAAAAGAGGATGTGGTTTAGTGGATGCACTGACTTGCATTGGCATTCTGATTTACATTATATTAACTTTTCTGGTCAACTTCAGAAAGGGGTGAGCATCTATGTGGGGTGTGGGTATGCATGAACGCACACTCTTGCAATGTGTTCTTGTTGTCCTTGGCTTCACTTGATTCTTCTGGTTTCAGAGAAGATAAGAAACTTCCGCAAGATGTTTAGAGAGAAAAGAATGACAAGAAGGAGAAAAGCTGCTGGCGTAGTTTGGTTCTTCTATGATGATGACATGTAAAGCAAAGAAATGGATTCCAAATGTGGGTAACAGGATCTCAAACCTATTGGTCTGAGGTCATTCATGAAAATCAAGGAATTTAAACATCTGATGGCTGTTCAGGCAGTGGCATGTGTGTGTTTTCTGAACTGGTAGAGTGGCAATTCAGATCCTGGACAGGAACTGCCAAATGTCAATCCTTTCTTGGCATTCTCTCTGAAAAACCATTATGGTATATACATACATTATGCAATGATTGACAGGCAGTCTTAAGAGAAATATATGAAAGACAGCAGAAAGTAGAGAAGGCTGTCCTTGGAGGTTCGAAGACCTGGATGAAAGTCCTGCCCCTGATATATATTAGGTGCATGTCTGTGCATAACTCTTCCTGTTTATGGCAAACTTATGATCTATTTTGTTGCATGTAGCTTCTATATTGAGACTACTATGCATGGATGAAATAATAAGTCTCAACTGAAAAAAGAAAGAGATGCATAGCTTCTAAGAATAAAGGATATTATTCCTATTGCACTTTACACTCGTCAGATCAAAACTATCATATCAAAACAGATAGTATTGTATGCTATTCTAGGTACATTCTAGGAGAGACATTGATCCACAGGAGAGTGTCCAGAGGCAAGTGGCCTGTATGGTGAAAGGCCTTGAGTTCATGCCATATAAATGCCACTTAAAAGAACTAGGGGGTTTAACTTGGAGAAGAGAGAGCTGCCTTTAAGCATCTGAAGATCTGTTTCCTTGAAGAAGTATTAGACCTATTTGGCTTAGCCCCAGAAGGAAGAACTGGTAGTAATGGGTAGAAGTGACCATGAGGAAAATTTAAGTTTAATCATAAGCTTCCCAATGAGAGCATTTCAACATGGGAATGAATTTCCCCTTACTGGAGGTCTTTGGTTGCAGGCCAAATGGGCTGCTAGTGAATCATCTTGCATAGGCGATCTTTTTCAAAGATAGGTTGGCCTTTGGGGTCCCTTCCAATTCTGTGATTCTGATTTCCATAACTCCTTGAAGATCATTTCATTTGATCTCCACAACAATTTTGTAGAGTGGGTACTTATAGGTACTATTAGCCTTATTTTACAAATGAGGAAACTGAGACTCAAGGACTGATTAAGCAAATTGTCCTTATCCCTGAAGCAACAATATTAAAATTTAAACTCAGGAATTGTGACTGAATCTTGCTCAACATGTGACAGAAAAATATATCCTGATTAATTTTTTGCCTTAGTCATTCTCACTGTCTTTAGTTTTAAAGTATACAGAGGTAGGTTTGGATATTAAAATCATATCCTAAAATTCTGCTAAAATGTGCTAAAATTGTGACCACCCAGCTCTCGTATGCTAATTTTAGCAAAAACCTGTAATTTGTAACATATTGTAAAATGATCAAATAAGGTAATGAGAAACATTAAGTGATGTCTTTCATTTTAGAGCTGCACAGAAAGGAAGTCATAAGCTCACAGGCAGCAGGAAAGAGGGACTGCAGGCTTTCCACATGACCAAAAACAGAGCAAAGAAATGGATAGTTGGCAAGCGCCCATGTCAGGAGACAGCAGGAGTAGAAAAGTACGAAAGTATGTAAAAGGATGAAGTTTGAAAGCAACAGGGTGGAAAGAAAACCCCACAATGGGGTTTGTGGAAGCTATCAATAAACATTTGTTATGAGCCTACTATGTTCCAGACATCATGCTAAGGGAAACTGAGGGGCAGCAGCAACTGGTGCCATGCTATAGCATATAGACTGGGTCAGTCCAGGTGATTAGGGACTATGAAGTCATTAGCATTCTATCCAGGCTATGCCATATAACACTGAAGACTCAAGATTATGAACCTCAAAGATCCAAAGAGACTTAACCTTAGCGAGTGGAGGTCTTCACAAGAACCCAGGTCATCCTGGATGAGACCAATCAAAAGAAAGGACCCTGCCTGTACCCTCCACCTCATAGCACAGAGCTTGATCCTCTTATGAAAACCCAGTTCACAAATTAAGACTGGAGAGATGAGCAAACCTAGAAAGACACTGGCCAGTATAGAAGGTTATTATAAATCTAGAGATGACTTCCCCTCTCCCCCCAAAGAAAAAGGAGAGCAAAAGTTTTTAACTACTGCAAGCAGAGACTCAGGGAAAAATGGATTTTCCATAAGAACTATTTGAAAGAAATGAAGCAAGAGAGAAAAAATGAAATTAAATCTTTAGAAGAAAGAATAGAAAGGAGAATGAGTAGCCTAGAAAAGAAAGTGGTAAACCTTATCGAAGTAAAGGACTCCCTGGAAACTATAAGAGACCAATAGAAATCAATGACCATCTTCAGAGGGCCTATGACAAAGTATATTATCAACCTCTCAGAAGAGAGGTGATGAACAGTCATAGCTGCAGAGATATACATGATTACGTATGTTCCACATGTGGATTTTTATTGCTCGACTATCAGTTTGCCAAAGACGAATTGTAAAATATTCACAACCACATGAAAGAATACTCTGAATCACTAATAATAAAAGAAATACAAACCAAAACAACCATTTCACCTCTACAAGTTGGCAAAAATGGCAATAACAAATGTTGGAGGGTTATGGAATGATAGACACACGAATACGTTGTTGGGGGAGTTTTGGAATGGTAAAACTCTTTTGGAAAACAATTTGGAATTATGCAAATAGAATGACTGTGAGGCCCATACCCTTTGAAAGAGAATCCATTACTGTGCTTACACACTGAGAGAGCTATGGATAAGAAGAAAGTTCTTTTATTCTCCAAAATACAACACTTTTTTTGTGATAGCAAAGAATTGGAAACAAAGTAGATGGCCAGCAACCAGGGAATGACTAAACAAACTGTGGTAAATGAACATGATGGAATATTTCTGCATTGTAAGAAATGATGCATATCATGAATGCAGAAAAAAGTGGAAAGATATACATGAACTGATCCAAGTGAAGTAAGTAGAGGTATGAAAACCGGATCACAACAGCAATAGTAATGGAAATGGAAAAAACAACTAGACACCAAAAAAATCAAAAGTTGATGTAAGAAAATGATCAAGATCAAGTGTGACTTGAATAAAGAAATATTAGAAGACACTCCCAACCTATCCTTTTGTGGATGTGGGAGGTCCACACACAGCACATGTTTTCAGACTTTTTCACTGTATCAATTTGGTCTTGCTGTCTTTTTTTCTTCTTTAAGGAATATTATTCATAATATGATGGCTCTCTGGGAAGGGGAGGGGAGGGATTCTAGGGGTCCTTACATCACTATAGTGATGTAAGACATCAATAAAAACTTATTAACAAAAAGAAAAAATGCACAAAAGAGAATTAGGACATTTAGAAGAAATCACAAACAGGAAATGTGCGGAGTTTATTATATGCTTTAAAAAGTCATCTGAAGGAGATTCATGCCTTCATAGGGAAATATCTTTTTCTGTTCTGCTGTATTTAAGAAAACAGTTTCAGAAGAAAGAAATAAAACTTAAAAGAAAAACGTGTCAGCTTTCCTGCTTAAAAAGCTTCTTTGACAGGGAAAAGCATCGTAGGCTTCTCGGATGGATTTAATCTAGTTCATTATGTTGGTCGTGACACAATTAAGCATTTTGGAGGAAAGACGAGCAAGAGTTCTATATGAGAGCTCTTTGTGGCAGCTCTGGAAGTCTGATTACCTAGGCAATTTAGTCTGTTTTTTTTCCTGTGTGTTTTCTTCTCCTCTGTGTGTCTTTTAGAAAGACTACATATCAGGCCATTCTATAAACTGTCAAAGGGCCAATTATCAAATTGTTGAAGATGTCAAGAGATGGAAACAGCAATTGCTGGAAGGTCTATGGAGGAACGCTAATCCTTTGTTGGTCGAGCAGTGAATTGGATTAACCAGTCTGGAAAACGTTTTGGAATTGTCCTCCAAAGCTGTCTATACTCTTTGAATTTAATATAGACATATGCCCCAAAGAAATCAAAGACAGAAGGAAGTGACCCATACATACAAAAATATTTATAGAAGTCTTTAAAAAAAGCAACACAGAAACTGGATACAAAGTGGGTATCCATCAATAATAGCTAAACAGAATGTGGCATATGAATGCTTTGAAATATCCTTGTGAATGATCACGATGAATTTGGAGAAGTCAGAGACACTCGAGAGGACTTGTATAAAGTGATTGGACTAAGATCAGAAGAACTAAGATAATAATTTATATGATTAGTTCAATAATATCAAGGAAAACAACTTTGAAAAAAACTTCAGAAGTGATCAAGACAATGACTGCTCATGGCTTTAGAAGACTTATTATGAAGCCTGTCCCCCACTCCCACCCCTTGCTCTTTACCAAGATGATAGGAGAGAGATGCAGAATAACACATAGCCAGGGTTTTAATTTGTTTGCCTTGACTTTACATATTTTTACTTCCTATGGGAAGACTTCTATTGGATTGGAGCAGGGTGTGAGTTGGTGGTTAGTGATAGATATAAAAATATAAAGACCATCAATAAAACATTAAAAATAAACAGAAGAAAATGAAAAGAAATCAAAAAGTGGGCATAAATGGAAAATTTTGTTGTTAAATTTAATATACACTTCAAGCATGTAATAAATTCGTGGTTTCATATATAATCCTATTTTTTATATTGCATGGTTTGTTTGTGGGTGATTGCTAAATTTGTAATTTAAAAAACAGGTTTCTTGTGATTTTAGGTATAGAACATACCTAAGTGATGAATGTGCTCTAAATCTGTAATAACTGTGTTTTTGAAGAACCTTCCGATCCCTTCTCTCTGCTCCTAGGCTTGTGTGTCAGAAGTCTTGAGATTCTGGCAGGTTATGGACTAGAAGGCATGAGAACAGAGATTGTATCTTGCTCTATTCCATAATCCTCAGAGCTTCCACCACAATTATATAGAGCAGGAGCTCAATAAAATTTGTTGAACGATAAAAAAAAGATGATTGTTTTTCAAGTTTTCCTTTTAAGTTGTTCTTCATTGGCTCTCAGATGTAAATACCAAACATTTCACAAACCACAAATTCTTGCTTTTAATCCAGTGGAGTTAAATGGCCTTTAAGGTTCTCCTTTATGTGCTTACTATGCATAGTACTTAAAAAACTCAAATTCTGTTCTTAATTGCAAGAGATACAATAATTATATACATAATTAAAGTATTAATAATTTCTGATTTAAAAAGAAGCAGTGAACTTTGAATGAACTGAATATATGATTTTATAAAATTAAAAAAAACAATAGACAGAAGGGTCACACAACTAGGAAGGTGATTGGTTATTCACTTTCTCTAAAACACTTCAAAGCTACAACCCTCCAAAAAAGGGAATTATGAGCCATGTGTGAGAAATTCTAGCTAAATCCACAGAAGAAAGAGAACAGAAACTTGACAAAATAGAATCCTGTGAATTAACAATGGAGATTTCTAGTTCTCTTACTCATCAGCATTTCCCCCAGAAATTAACTAGTTTTGCTCATTATCAATTCATGTCTATTTCAGGGTAGTGGGATAGTTACTGGATTAGGAGTCAGAGAACATAGGATCAAATCCTAGCTCTATCACTTGTTACCTGTTGGGCCTTGGGCAAATCACTTAACTTCTCTGAACCTCAGTTTCCTTAATTGTAAAATGAGGAGATTGATCTGAATGACCCTTAAGGTCCTTCTAGCTTTGAATCTATGATGCTAAGGTGACTTTTTATAAAATGATGATATTAATAATCAGGTTAACAGCAGACCTTTGAGACTAGAACTATTTATTAAAAGTTCTTCATTAAAATGGGGATGTCTTAAAGCTTTTCATACATATGTTTCATTTGCAACTGTGTAGATTAAAAAAAAGAAAAAACCTTATAGGTCCTTGTGTGTATGGAAGTATCTGGTGGGAAGAAAATGCTTATCTTTTGTTTATTTATTTTAATGCCACTTCTGCTATTTGAAACTCAGGAAGTATTCTTCCATGGCTTCTGAAGTGATAAGCAGTTGCTCATATGACACAATGTCCAAGGAGACCAGTGCTTTGTTCAGATGTGCTTTTATTGCAAAAGGGAAATTAAGAATCTTAAATACCTGCTGTGGGTTGTCTCATGGGAGGAAACCATTTTTTTTAGAACTGAGCTTTGTCTGAGGTCTGTTCTCTGGATTTCTCTTCCCATCTTTATTTCTGTGATGATTTCCATTCAGAAGAGGATCCCAGGTCCTTATGAGTCTGTTTGCTTCCGGTCCTTCTGCACTTGGAGTCGTCACCTACCTTTATGTGGTGGAATGATGATGGAATGAGGCTGCTGGATTGAACTCTCAGGAAACACATTTTTTTCATATGAATAGACATTGTCATTTCACATGAAGGAAGCAAAGAAATCACAAGACATGATATTAAGAGAAGTGGACGTAATTCAGAGCCTCCCCATAAGACATTATAGCTATTTCAAAATTCTCTTTCACTCTGTCTCCCTGTCTGGATCGCCCTGATTCAGTCCCACTTCATTAACAGTCTTTTGTACAAGTATGGTCCATAGGCACCTCAACATATCCAAAATGGAGTTCAATCTTTTCTCCAAAACCCATCTATTTTCCAAGCTTCCCTTTCCATGTTGGAGCACCACTGTCTTTTTCTGTCATTCAAACTTGCAAGTTTTGACTCATCCTCAACTCTTTACTCTCCTTCATCCTCCATTAGTAATGATGCCAATACTGTCTTCCCATCTATCTTCCCATCTCTCATTAATGTCACCTGCATCAAACCACTTCAGTCCAGGCACTCATTGTCTTTTGCCTGGCCTACTGTAATGGCCTCCTTATTGGTCTTCTCTTATCCATCGTGATACAGTACTAATCACTGGAGATACAAAAAAGAGACATAGACAGTCCATGCCCTCAAGAAGATTATAATCTATATGTCAAAATAATTTTCCTAAAGCACAGTTCTGACCATGTCACTCACCTATGCAAAAAGATCTGAAACCTAAGGTAAGGTAACAAGTAACCTCTCAGTCGGGGATTTAAAGCTCTTCTCACTTTGGCTCCAGCCTTAGGTAGATTTCATGCTAGTCTCCTTTACACACTGTGTATTTTACCTAAACTGATCTCCTTTCTATTTCTTACCTAACAATATTTCAACTCCTGCCTCTTTGATTTCCTCACTTCCCCCTGTGCCTAGAAAATTTTCCTTCCTCCTGTCTATCTCTTGGAATGCCTAGCTACTTTTGAAGTGCAGTTCATTCTTCACTTTCTAAATGATATGTGACTGTTTCTCATTTCCCGACCCCCATTTGTCCTCTCCAAAATAATCTTGCATATATTTTGTAGTTATCTATTTAATGTTTTTTTTAATACAATGCAAGCTCTTTGAGGGTAGAAACTATTTAATTTTATATTTATATCCTGGCACATATTTCCCATTTACCAAATACTTGTTGAATTATTGGAGTGGATTGGAGTGGAACACTGATTATACTAGAACTCAGTGAATTGACCACAGTGTTACACACAAACTGAAGAAAAGGAAGAACCTCTCCCTCCCTCCCTCTTTCCCTCCTTCCCTCCATCCTTCCATCAGAAATCTCTATTCCAATTGAACTCTGCTTAAGATATCCTCCTTAATAATTACCAGCTCCTTAGAAAGCCTAGATTTCCTTGCTTTTGTTTCACTCAGAACAACCAATGGGAATCACTATAGGAAGTTCTCTGCCTGGTTCCATCTATGAAAGAATCTTGGGTTGGTCTTAACAGATGCATGAGACATCACATACTGAAGAAGGCTTTGTTTTGTTTCACTTAGTCAAATATTGCTATAATGAACAAATAATAAACAGAGCAAGGTTATTATATTCTCTACAACGTTCAGTCAGCTGCACAACTATGAAAATATGCTCTGCTGTAGAGAATTATCTACAAAAATAGCCTTGCTCCCTTTATCAAGGAGACCTTTGATTATTTGTAGACCTCTCTCGTATAAACTTTTGTCACCAATGAATATGAGAACTATATCATGGTTGTGATGATCACCACCTTTGTATAATTTAGTAGATAAGTTTTAGGGAATTACCTGAGGGTCACAGTCACACAACTAGTAGGTGTGGAGGCAAGGTCTGAAACTGGGCCTTCCTCACTACAAGCCTGGGATTTGGTCCATTATGATACACTGACTCTGATAGACTTCATTAGAGATAACAGCATTGGCAATCCATTTTGAACTTAAGCCCTGGGTTTCGAGTCTTGGCTCTCCCATTTCCTATCCACCTCTCTGGATTTCATTTCCTCCTTTGTATTGTGGAGGAATTGCACTCAATTTCTAAGGCCCCTTCCAAGTCTAAATCCTATGATCCCCTTTCCTTTGGCTTGTTTTTTCATAATACAAGAATCTCAATATTTTATGGTGATTTTGTGCTGGGAATTCAGTGAAGACTGATTTGAAAGTTTTCTTGTCATTGCTTCTCACAAAGTGGAATTCTCTGTAGAACAATCTGATGCTTCTGATCATTCTCCTTTACACATTAGGGTGCTTACTATAATCTATGAATATGAATTCTCTTGGTTTAAATCTCGCACTTAATCTATTTATTTGTAAAAATACCTACAGCATACTGAATAACACTGTCCACTCTTGCCTTGGCAATATTCCTGAGATAATTCCTGCTGGACCATGCCCACTCTTGACCTTGCCATCACCACCCTTCTTATAGATTCATTTACTTATAACCAAAAGAACAACAAGTTTTGTAAAATGCCATGAGCATCCTGTCACATGAAGGTGTCTGAAATTATGGTAGTGATCCCAACTAGTCTTAACTCAAATAACACTTGACTTAGAAACCAGAGTCCTCAAGATTTGTCAATGAACACATCTATGGGAGTATCTCTGTGTGTGTGGGTTTGGAAATACGAGATTGGGGAATTAAAAGAGAAGAAAATGAGTTTTTCATTAAGGATCTACTTTAAAACATATTGAAATTGAATTCAGCATGAGAGCCACACCATGCACTTTCCCCATCAACTTCAGGTCAAGGTCTTATCCTGTGGGTAGTAAGGTGACTCCAGACACATTCTCTGTATCCTGAAGAAGCAAATGAGAGATCAGTAGCCAATGGCTAAATTTTGGGAATGGCATCTGAATATGGGCAGCTGCTTTTGAAATGGCAATTACATTGATGTGGAGTAGTTTCCTTCTGAATCATGTGTCTTATTTCCAGTTCTCCTTGCCCTGGTAAGAAAAAAGTCTTGTTCCTTCAAAGTAAAGAAAGATGTTTGATAAATTTTATGAAACTAGATTAGTCCATCAAATAGTTAACAAGTATTTGCTTTGTGCCAGGTACCGTGTTAAGCTAATGCTTGAAGTGAATTGAATTATTTGGTTACTATATTGATATTCTTCATGATTCACACTTTAATTTTATGGTCATGGAAAAAACAGACATTTTGTTCACTTTTGCTAGAATCAAAGCTGTCAGGACATACTGATAGGGTGTTCATTTTGTTTTCTAGATTCCTTTTCAACTTGGAGAACATTGGATGCATTTGAACTTTTTTCCTATTTGTGTCTTAAACTTGCAAAGACTGGACATATGTACTAGAAGGATGCTTGGGTAGTGCAAGTCATTTGGCCATATATCCCTGTCCTTAGGGATAGTGTAGGGACAAGACGTGATTTTCCAGGTTAGGAAATTCCTTCTCCCAGTGTAGGTCACCAAGTCCTCTGTGATTTATATATAGTCTTATCTCTGAAATATTGAGAAATTAAGTGACCCACCAGTATGTACCAGGGGCAAGACTTGAACCCAAGACTTCCTGGCTTCAAGAGTATTTCTCAGTCCATCTCAGGCAGCCTCTTACAGCCTCTCTATGGCAAGGATCATATGATGTCAAAAGGATAAAGTGTTTATTAGTTCTACCAAAGAAAAGATAAATTAGTGAAAGGAGAGAACATAGGCTAGACCTAGGAAGTCTTGAGTTCCAATTCTGTCTCTGACACTTACGAGCTTTGTGACTATGTATGAGTTACTTAACCTTCATTATGGTTAAACTTTGCTTTGATCTGCACCGATGGAAGGAAGTCTCATGTAGCTCCTCAACACAGAGACCAAAGGATATGAGTAATAATATCCAACATTCACACTTGTCCTGATGGTTGATTGCACAGTGGATATACTTTTTCTAACTACTGTACCTCTGACATTTAGGGAGTAGATGTTCCTACCTTAATATTTTCTTTCTGTCAAGGAGAACATTAAAATGGCTTGAGGGAGTTGCTACCATGATCTAGATTTTTTCTTTCATTATGTAGGAAACTAAACTTACCTCAACCAATACAGGTGAGCACCTTTTCTGCACATTCAGATATTAAAGAGTTGCCTGAGAATTTAAGTGACTTCTCCAAGATCACAGAGTAAATGTCTGAGTTCAGATTTGAACTCAGGTCTATCTCATTGCAGGGCAAGCTCTCTATCTGTTGTGCCACCTGTCAGCAGAGATGAGCATCCAGGGCCTAACCTGCATAGTCTAGCAGAGTAGCAAATAGTTTTATCAGCTCTACACTGCTTTCAGTGTTGGTGTACCCTAGTCAGAAGGGGCAACTAGGTGGTGCAGTGGATAGAGCACCAGCGCAGGAGTCAGGAGGACCTGAGTTCAAGTCTCACCTCAGATATTTGACACGCACTAGCTGTGTGACCTTGGGCAAGTCACTTAACCCCAACTGCCTCATCCTGGGTCATCTCCAGGCATCCTGATGAATATCTGGTCACTGGATTCAGATGGCTCTGGAGGGGAAGTAAGGCTGGTGACCTGCACAACCCTCCCTCACTCAAAACAAAGTCAAGTGCAAATCATGTCATTGTTTCTCTGATGGCATGGTCTTCTTCGGCAGTGAAGGACAAACACACCGTAGTCAGAACAAGTCAACCTTTATTTGAGTTGAATTGTGATATGTGAGAATAGGAAATTGTTCAGCAAGGTAAGGTTGTTTTTTTTTTGTTGTTATTTGTTTTAGCAGTTCACTTATGGTGGCGTAGTATTTCCCCTCCTCTCTTCTTTGACATTGTTGAATTTGGCTCTGGCTGCTGTAACTCTGGAGAGAAGTCAATCAGGGGTACATGGTATGTCTCTGTTTTTCTGGAGGTCTTTGTGGTCCATAATGAGTCTCTTCATCTTGGAAAATAGAACACAGAGTGCATTACAAAGGAAGATCTGAGTAGTGAGGAAATATCTGGAAGATGGTCCTCAAACTTCCCTTGATTATTTGTCCAACATCACAAATGAGCTCACTTTCCTAAAACAGAAAAATCTCCTCATGACAGACATTTACCATTTCTCTACTTATCTTTGAAATCAATCAACAAGCAGCTGAGGTTTATGTAGAACCTCTCTGGAATAGTTTCTCCAAACTTTCTCTGGTGGCAGAGTGCATTTGTGGTTTGTGACCTCCAGAGGGCAGTTGCTACTTATCTCATGATTCAAGAGGTGAGTAAACTTGAAAGACTACGCTGCTATTATAGTGGCTCTTGAGCCCCTACTGATGTGCTTTCCATCAATAACCAGCCAGTTGATTTTGTGCTTTTAGAAAAAGGTGTTTACTAAGGTAGCATAGCAAGAACACTTGGTAAAAACATTACTCCCAAAAGCATGGGTTTCATTCTTCTGCAACTCTACACAGATCCATGGGAAGAGCTGGAGTACATTACTAGTGAGGCACAAAGGTGATATGTAACCTCTGTTTTTGATCTGAAAGTCTTTTCTTGCCTTCATAGCTGGCTTTGTTCTCTAATGTAAGGGATCACATTTCTTGAAGCTATGTCTCCTTGGATAATTACCTTTCCACATTCATTGAAGGTGTTTCTAGTTGAGACTTCCTAGGTCTAGCCTATGTTCACATCCAATTGACACTACTATTGCCAATGGCACTTCTGGTCAGACCTCTCTGTACATCTTGAAAGGTGGAAGAAAAAGGGAAGTGGGAGGAAATAAGCATTTAGATAGTGCCTGTTATGCTACAGGCACTGTGCTAAGGGTTTTAAAAATATTTCATTTGATCTAGATGGTTGAAAGGTCATCTCGACACTTTAATGTCATAGTTCTCACTTTCCCAAGATCAGAAAAGAATAAATATTCAGAACTGTCCATGTACTCACAGTCACCATGGCTGGTAAGAGACAAAGCAACCCTCCCAATGTGAAGATAAAAAGAAAAGAGAGAGATTTGGGCAGGTTCCCAATTTCCACATGCCCACTCAGTCCTAGCTAGCTCAACTCAGTTTAACAACCCCTGAATTTTCAGTTCTTCAGAAGCCAATTAGAGAACTTTTTCCCATCACATACTGCAAACCCCTCAGGCACATATGGCTGCAAACCAGTTCCTCCATAGTCTCTTAGATTAAACTCAAGCAATGAATATCTGTGCATGCTTCAAGGACTGATCCCCATAGACCTGATTACAGCATTATATTTATGTAGCATTTTAAGATTTGCAAAGGCTTGTGTATTCTAATTTGTAGACACACACTATGGAAAAAAAGATGTGGAGAAAAAAATGTAAAGATATTTGGAAATCTCATATAGATAGTGTCTATAAGTATTTTATGGCAAAAATGAACAGACTACGATCTTAGTATCATTCCCAATTCGCCCATCCACACACTATCAATCAAAGTGGCCAACTCTTAGCAGACGATGCACTTTGCTTATAGTTGATCTATTTAAAGAAAGGTAAAAAAATGGAATGATTTAATTATGATATAATACATTTGTGTTTCTGTTAAGGAAACAAAGAATGATTGATTAGAGTCAGAATGAATACAGAATATGACTAAACTCAACCCATGATGAGCTAGAAAGATTCTCTAGGAAATCCAAAATGCTTTCTAGAAAGCATGATTAATAATGTTTTTTTTTACAAACTTATGAGTAGCTTTTAAGTAAAAATAATGTTGTTATGCTCTAACCGACAGGTTTATCAGGCAATGAATCAATTGAAAATGAAGGATTTTTTCCCACCTCGACCTGGCTGATCCTCTTACATCTGGTTTGAAACTATATAGTGGGAGTGAACAAAGGATGTTCCCTGGAACACTGTCAGAAACTGTTCCAATCAGAATTCCAGAAACTATAACATTCTAAATTCATGCTTTGTTTATTTTAATTATTGGATGAGATGTCGGCCGTTTAAGTCTTTACAGTGCATGAGGTTTTCTGTTTTCCATCTTTTCAGGTTTTGATCTTCTCTGTTGGTCGGGTCTCCCAATATGGCAGACATGAGGCTCCTTAACTGCCTGATGTCATGCTTGATATTTCTTGCATGGCATTTGTTGCTGTTCGGCAATTGGAACATTCAACACAGATGGTAGAAAAGATGTTCTTATGAGAAGAATTGTATGTCGTAATTCCAACCCAGTGGAGATGGGCCAGGACAGGAAAAAACATGCCATGTGCTGTACTTCACACATTCCTCCCCAAAGGCTGGGCTGGCATTCCAGGAGGCAGCATTTAGGCAAGATTTGCACCACAAACTCCTGGGTGTGCTCGGTTCTCGAAGGTCATGCTGAAAAGAGCTATTGTGATGCATGAGAAATCTGGAAAGCCAAAGATGGCAGCAAGTCCTATTGGTTTTGGTGGGCGCACAAATCACTCTACCACCTATATTGTAAGGACATACATACTCTTTTCAATTATGTTTGACTTAATTCTTCTGCACAAGTCATGGAAAAATGGCAACCATTAAAATAATCATCACTCAATAGAGTATGGGTAACATCTCAAACCCTGGCCAAATGGATTCTGCCATTCGATGCCATAATAAAACATGTTCATTACTTGATTATCCTTTGAGGATAATCCTTAGGATTATCCTCTGACTTGTCTCTTAGGTCAAACATGCTTTATTCATTCTTTCTTTATATGTAAAGACAGAAACACCAAATACCAGGTATTCATGTTTATGGGACACACGCCTTTCTGAGGAACCCATAAAAATATTAGACTCTGCCTTTCCTTGGGACTGGATGATTTATGAGCTAAGTCTGAATAGTTCTTTTCATTGTGGTTGAGGCATGTGTGTGTGTGTGTGTGTGTGTGTGTGTGTGTGTGCTTTTGAGATTTATGGATTCTCACTGAAATCCTAAAGATTGTATGTGTGTGACTTATTTATACAGTGTTCATTACCTTAAGAAATTAGTGTAATTTGCTGTCTGTGATGCTGTCAGTACCTCAATTATCATTCTCTTTAGGTAGTAGGACTATCAGTTTCTGATAATGTTAAAGATAGGAAAAACTACCTCCCCCTTTTATTTTGAGCAGTTCTGCTAAATCAAGCTAAACTTTTAAAAACTGCTTTCTAAAAAATCATATAAATGTGACATGCCTGAATGTGTATGGGAAGCAGTGTGGTACCAAGAAAAGAGCACTAGATTTGAAACAGGATGTCCTGGGTTTGAATTCTGGCTCTCCCATTTACTATGAATATGACTTTGGGCCAGTCACTGAGACCCTGGGCTCTAGATTTCTTACCTGTAAAATGAAAGTTGGAATAGATGGAGTCTTATATTCCTTTTAGCTTTAATTCTATGAACTTATAATCTTACCACAAAACAAAAACATCTTTGGAAATCTATTTTCAAAGTAATTTTAGCAGATAATGTTGACAAGTACATTCCTGATCTGTTCATTTTTGCCTAGTCTATCATTTGGATTTTTGTGTTTACAGATGACAATGGTTGTCAGCAGGACATCTAGGTTTTATTTTCCTTTCACAGAAAGACTTTTTAGACAACCATATTAACTCAAAATAGAGAATATAGAATTTAAGATGATCTTAATAGTATTCAAAAGGAAATGAAGTTTAGTTTTTGTACACCCATATGGACGTTTTAGCATGGGAGGATTTGTCTTAGCAATGGGATAGATAAACAGTTCTGTCCAAAGAGATTTTTCTCATCAAATTAACATACAACAAATCATTTCCTTGGGGACAGGCCAGCTTGAGAAGTTATTTCTAATCACAGATCATCACTGGTTAATTTCCATTATTCTTAGACTCCTCCTTAAGCTTTAGTGACATATTTATTTGTGAGTAGAAGAGATGGAACTTTTTTTGCCTGTGAGGGTCAGCATATGGTTACCAATAGAGGGAAAAATACTCTTTGAAAAATATAGAACTGAGAAAACATGATCCTTAATCCATGCTGGAACATCACCCCCAAACTTTACTGTGTTCATTCTCCATTGGGATTCAGTTGGATAAGATAGTGGCATTTTTAGGGTTCAGAAACTCAGGTTTCAGTTTTTTTCCATGTGATGGCAGGAAGAAATTTGGGGACCATGTTTGTATAGATAAATTAAGTTGGTGAAATTTTAATTAGCAAAAATGGAAAAAAACACAGGAGAGGGAATGCAGATCATGAAGGAAACTCTACCTGGAAAAAAGTCCTTGTTGTATCATTTAATATTCTTGCATGAAGGCTGAAAACAACTCTAATGCATGAGAAGTTTGCGTTCAAATGAACATCAACCAATAAGCATGTGGGGGTGAAGAGGGAAGAAGCACTGGATTTGGAGCCAGAATCACAGACTTTTAGATTTGGAAGAAATTTCAACAATGATCTAATTTTATGCATATCCCCAAAGGAAACCCAACTACAACTTGCCTGGCAAGTGCTCATCCATTCTCAGGAAACTCACATCCTCCAGAAGTGCATTGCACTTTTGGATAGCTCTAATTTTTAGGCAGAGGTGGGAAACCTGTGGCTTTGAAATCACAATTTGTTCTGTAAAATTTGGATTTAGTCAAAAGGCTGCACCTAAGGATTTAGAATGCTCCATGTGGCCTCAAGGCTACAGGTTCTCCTGGTTAGGAGGTTTTCCCTGACCTGAAGCCCAAATATTCCTCTTTGAAACATTTATTTACTGCTTTTGCTTCTCCCCTCTGGGGCCAGAGAGGACAGATCCAATCCCTCCATATCTTATTACAGTTTAGTGAATTTCAGGATGCCGAAGTTCAGTACAAGGAAATATTGAGCACACAACAAGATGGATGAAGCATGCCAACTTTATTAAGGGAACATACAATAAAGAAGGATAGTGAAGGATGATGGATACAGGTCAAGTTTGATGGAGACCCTTGGAAGGGGTCTGGTAGGTGTTTAAGTGTTCCTCATCTGGGTTGAGCTGAACCAGGCATGGGGGTGAGGAGGGATCAGGGAGCTTGGACCTGGAGACTGGTGATAGATGATTCATGCTAGGAGGAATGCTTGAGGAATTAGATAATTAGCTGATCTTCAGACTTCCCCAGGGGTAAGAAAGGGGTTTTAGGCTATTACTGCCGGTCTTATTTTGACAACATGACTCCGGGGGAGGCTACTGTAGTCCTTATGCTCTCTACATGGCAGCCTTTCAAATACTTGAACACAGTCTTTATGCTGCCCCTTCATATTCTCCGGGCTAAACTCTCCCAGTTCCTCCAACATCTCCTTTTGTGCTGTACTCAAAACCCTGTACCATTCTGGTTGACTTCTTCTGGAAAACTCTTAAATTAATCAATGTCCTTCTTATAGTGTGACAGACAGAACTGACCACTGTATACCATGTATTCTCAGACCAGGAAACTGTACAGAGACACTTGGAGGAGCATCACTTCCTTCTTCCAGGACACTAAGTCTTTCTTAACGCAACTCAAAACTGCATTAGCTCTTTCGGCTTCCATATCACATTGTTGACTCATGTTCAGTCCCCTAAAACTACTAGATCTTTTTGAGAGCAGCTTCTGTCCCATCATACCTAGACTTTGCCAATTGCATGTAGACACATGTCAGCATGCACTTGATCCCCCCACACTCATTTGTCATCTCTCCCTTCCAGTGTACCCCTTCCCTAGCAAGTGAAAAATAAAACAAAATGATCATAACAAAAATGCATAGTCCAGAAAAACAAAGTCCCACCCCCCCAATTTGGCATGTCCAAAACCGCAAGTTTTATTATGCAGGAGATGGGTATTATGTTTCATCTTCCGTTTTCTCTGGATTTGTGGTTTATTTGGCTTTAATAGCTTAAAACCTCAGAAGATTTTTGAGATACATGTGTGTGTATGTTTATGTTTGGTTGTTATTCATTTTCAAAAATAATATTTATTCCCCCCAAATGTATGCTAGGACAATTTTTATCATCTTTAAAAGTTTTGAGTTCTAAATTTTTTTCTTTCCTCCCTCCCACCCCCATCTCCCTGAGAGGATATAGGTTATACATGTGTAATCATGTAAAACATTTCCATATTAGTCATTTTGTACAAGAAGACTTGAACAAAAAAGAAAGAAAGGAAGAAACAAAGGGAAAAATTATATGCTTCAATCTGTATTTGGACAATATCAGTTCTTTCCCTGGAGGTCGATAGCATGTTTCATATTCTTGGATTATTGTATTGCTGGAGACAGCTCAGTCATTTAAAATTCTTCATTGCATGATATTACTGTTACTGTGTATAATGTTCTCCTGGTTCCACTCACTTCACCATATACCAGTTCATGGAAGTCTTTTGAGGGTTTTCTGAAATCATTCCACTTATCTTTCTTATGGCACAATAATACCACAGCTTGTTCAGTCATTTCCCAGTTGATGGGCATCCCCTTGATTTGCAGCTCTTAGCCACCACAAAAGGCTGCTCTTGATATTTTTGTACAAGTAGTTCCTCTGACTCTAACTCTAAATGTGCTCTTTTGGATCCCTTTAGTTTTATTGCCGTTTATGCATGTTGTCCTTCATTCTTGAAGAGGACCAAAATGCCATCACTATGTTGGGGTCAAGGAATAGGTGCAACAGATTATGGCTGCTCAGACCAGTACACACACACACACACACACACACACACACACACACATTTTCAGAAAAGAAAGTTCTTGACACCAAAGTCCTTGGCAAAATCAAATGATTCAATTTTGGAAACTGTTCAGCATTAGGCGCCACCACCACCACCATCTTGACCATCATCTCCCCTCAGATCTTGATGGGGACAGCCTAGGATCCTGAACTCAAGGGCTTTGAAAATAGCAGTCCTTCCATTTGAGAGCTCACAATGATCATCCTAGGAAGTGACCCTTGTAGTGATACAGCTTGGCCACTGTTCCTACAGGGGCTGTAGTCATAGCTAGTGAAGACCTAGAAAAAAAAGCTTACCATCATAGGCTTTGGTCCTATCAAATAGTTCAATATTAGAAACATGCTGTTTTTATCAGTGGGTATGACATTAAAGAAGAGGCAGGACCACCTGATTTGAAGACCATGGGACCTCTCTATTTCTGACTTAGAGCTAAAACCTTCTATATGTGTTGCCCCTATTGGAATGTGAGCTATTTTAGTGTAGGAATTATCTTACTTTTCTCTTTGTATCTCCAACATTTAATACAGTGTTTTGCACATATCAGTAATGAAATAAACTCATTTTCATTCATTCATTCATTTACAGTGTTTTGGATTGTATCTCAATGGAATTAGACTGAATCTGTGATTTTATTGACATAGGGAACTTCCAGATGAGAAAACTCCCTCTACCTATGTGAGTCAGTATCTTATCTGTAACTTAAAGCTTTAGAGTTGCCTTGGATGTTGAAGGGTTAAAGGGCTTGTGAAGAGTCATATAACCAGTATGTTGCAGAGAAAGACTTGAAACAGTCAAGCTTTCCTGGCTCCAAGGCCACCTTATGATCAACTATCATAATTCAGATAATGTCAAGGCTAAAATCTGCCATTTTTTAACCAATTCTGTTAAATCAAGGCAAATTTTTAAAAAATCAATTTTCCAGAAAATTTAGAGGTTCCACCACCTCTCTTAGAGGGCTAAGCCTGGCGAATAAGGACCACATGGAGCTGATAGATGTTGTAGGTAGGATGCGAAAGCCTCACCTGATGTTGGCCTCCCATTGGACCATAAAGTGAGGAAAGGACTTATCAGCTCCTAGTATTAGTGATTTCATACTGAAATACCAAGCCATTGGAAGCCATTTATCAGGGAGGCTGTAAGAACAAGCAAACATGTGCCTGCCTGTATTGACTTTTGCAGCAAAATTATGCTCTTGAGGCTGGCTGGCTGATGAAGTGTCGCTTCTGGCCTTTTGGCACTTGTCCAATATTGCCTCAAGGCCTACAAAGGTCTGACTCTGCTGGGAAAGGAGCGACTCCCCAGAAATTCTCTCGGCTTAATTTTACAGTGAAATTAGGTGTGAATTTGATGACTGAGGTGTTGGAGTCCCTGTTATCAGAATTACTTTCGACATTAATATGCTCCTTCTGGGTTCAATTGTAGTTTTTCCAGCTCACTTTCTGTCTGAGGAAAAACAGGCAGGTTCATGCAGTAAGACTCTCCCACCCCTCCCCATCCCTGAAGATGTGGTCGGTGCACCATGGCACTGGGCCGTTGGGTCATGGGTTCAGAGAGTCTTGCTTTGTGGTTGTCATGTCACCTCCAGGAGCCTCAGTTTCTCTATCTGAAAAATACAGGATGACAATCCCTGTTGCAGTAGTTACACTCTCTCACAGTATTGTTTTAAGGATCAGGTGAGATCACGAATGCAGGGGCCTTTGCAAACCTTTGCAAACTGTTTTTTTTTTTTTAAATGCCAGCAGTAGAGGTGACATAGCAAAGTGTTACTCATTGGGTGTTGGGACTGGAATCAGGAAGACTTGGATTCAGATTCCTACTCTAAACACTAAGCATGGCCCCTGAGCAAGTCATGAAAACTCCCTGGGCCTTAGACCTAGGACTCTTCTACTGAATCATATGGAGGTATGCAGCTGTCTGCACAGGTGAAGACCATTCCCATTGCAGGAGTTCCTCGTGCTGTTACAATTTCAACTCCTTTTACATAAAAGTCATTTATAATTTTTGTTGTAGTCATCATTATTATTATCATAGGACTTAGAGCCAAAATAGACCTTAGCTTACTTACATTCATTCACCCCCTCCCCATTCTTTTTAAGAAGGAATGAAGAAACATGTATTAAATGCTTATTTTATGGAAAACACTGTACAAAGTGCTAGAGATACAAGTAGAAAAACAGGCCAGTCCCTGCTTTCAGTGAGCTCATATTCTAATAGAGGATAACATGGAGAAGGGTGTAGCTGCATGTTAGATGGGAGACCCCATGGAAAACAGAAAGAAGAGTACTGAGTCATTGCCGCAACAATCAATAGGAGTTCCCATGTCAAAGAACTTACACATTATTCACAAAGTAATGAATTCTTCTGGGTGGGCAGGTCACATTTGATAATGGTTGATGTAAAGTGCAAGGTATTTTGGGTGATATAATGAAAAATGGCAAGTGCTTCCAATGGTGACCATTAAGAGCTCTCACTTGTCACACTGGGTGGTATATCTTAGAGTGTACAGGGGGTTGGGATTGTTTGTCCTTCCTTCTTGAAGGGGGTGGGTATGCTCGCAGACAAAGAATCTGTTAATGAGAAGTTGCAGACATGGGACTGCATTGCCAGTCAGTAATGGGATACCCAAATCAATCAGCCTACTAAAATGAAACTGTACATGGATCCGTGAGGCAGATGGAAAAGGATTTAATCAAATAACTTTCTCAATATACAAAACATTCATTCAGGTGCCCAAACAAAGTCAAATGGAATCTTCCTGAAAGCCAAAAAATAAAAAGCTAGCAAAGTAAATTCTGTTTTGTCTTTGACACCTAAAGTGGAAATTCTCTGAGAGAGTCTCTTCACATGAAACTTTGGTGAGTAACAAAAGTGGAAATACTAGAAACTGATATATTAAACTGTCCTCATGAGACAATCAGTTCAATTTTGTAAAGTAATAACATTTGAATACCTCAGTGTCCTTGGTTTGACTTCAATATACTGTTGTAATCATTTGTGAAATCTAAATCACAGGCAGTCACAGAAGGGATATATTTGATTGAAAAATGAACAAAGCATCTGATTGGCAAAATGACAGTCTGGATGTATTTTTCAAACCTTACCATACCAAAAATCCTCAGAAAAATACATTTTGTTCCAGATAGGGAGTGATTAAAGCTAAACATATCAGATAAGAAGACTGGAATATTGCATGTGGTAAAACATCAACAGTGAACTTATATATTTAGGACTTCTACTTGGTGTCACTGTTTCACAATCCACAGCTTGTGCCAGGTGGAGGCAGGTCAAAGAATTTCTATAAGTTTTTGCTTTGAGGGTGAGTGGTTCTTGTCTTTTCCCAATTCTCTCACAGTTTTGCACTACTCCTCACCCAACAAGAAGCAACACTGATTCTGTCCACCTAGGAAAGAAATAGAAATTAGGAGGGGTTGGGTAAGGGAAGAACACATGATCAGTGTAGAGTAGAACACAGCCTATGGTTTTATATAGGTAAAAGAGCTTCCCTGACCAAGGGAGGGGGTGCTGGATATCTTACTTGGGTCAGTATTGCTCAGATCTTCTCCCTTCCCCACCAAGTTCCCTCTGGTCAAACAAAATATTTATAATAGTAATTTTTGTGTTAACAAAGAAAATTATGTCATATATGTTCTAGAATGTTGCTATCCTGTAAGAGGCCTCTGCCTCTTGCTCAAAGACCGTGCCTTAAACCCATCTCACTCTGGAACTCATAGATTAGACAACAGGACCCTGCCCAAGCACCACTTAATGGCTATTTTTTGGGTACACCTAGCTCAGAGTGAATGTAAACTTTTTCTCTTTTGGCTAGCAACCCTGCAGGTCTTCCCCTCCCAGTTCGATCTCCCCCACCCTAATTAAATGGGCCATCCCTTGACTCACTTCTTAAAAAGGCCTATTCACTGAATGAGCATTACCTCACTCAAAGTGAGAACCTGAAAATACCTTAGCTAGGGTCTCCCATTGTATCCTGGGCCATCTCTAGTAATTGTAGTGGATATCTGGCCACTGGACCCAGATGGCTCAGGAGAAAAAAGTGAGGCTGGTGACCTTGCACAGTCCTCCCTCACTCAAATCAAAGTCAGCTGCAAGTTATGTCATCATCTAATGTCATGATCCACTCCTCTTTGAGAATGAAAGACAAACACATAATACTATAAGAAATGATGAATATAGTGAATGCACAGAGGTACTGATGACATATAAACTGATGCAAAGTGAAATGAGCAGAATTTGGAAAGAAATACACACATGCATACAACACATGTGTGTATATGTATGTATGTATATGCATATTTGTGTATCCATCCAAAACACAATAAAGTAATTGTAAATGAATTCTGTGAAATTGTAATGGTCAAACTTGGTCTCAAAGAAGAGGTAGGGAGAGATACTTCTGGATGGGGGTATAGCATAGCACAGCAAACTTTTATGTGTTGATAGCCTGTATGCATGTGTATGTGAATATACATACACATATGCACTTTGTGGAAGATAGATGTGTATTATACATATACATGTATAGGCTACACAAATTATTCTCAAAAATTGATTAAAAAAACACTCTCTTGCATATCTTTTATGTGACAAATATGGTCTTAATGCCTAAATCAAGGAGGGATAAAACTGGGAATCAGAACTGTAGAACAATATCTGAAATTTATATTGATACAAAATCTTCCAATAAAATTCTAACAAAAGACTAGATCAATCTCTCTCCATAAATATATGTATACGCACATATATGTTATATGTATATTTACATACACATGCATATATACACATACACACAAATTCAAAATGGACAACTAGATTAATATTATGAATATGTTAGTGGCTCAAAATTAGGAAAATAATTATCATAATTGATCATATTAAGCCAAAAATAATTGAAACCCATAATTTCTATTGATAGACACAGGAAAAACCCTTGACAAAACACAACACTAATTCATACTAAAACCCTATGAAGTAAAGTCTTAGAAGGCCTATTTTAATGTAATGATTAATAATGATAATAATTCTAAGAACAAAAATTAGGCATTATTTGCATTGGAGAAAGTCTAGAAGCCTTCCCAGTAAATACAGGAATAAAACTAAGGTATCCTATATCCTCACTATTGCTATAATTCTAGAGTTGTCAGTAATAATATAAAAGAAAAAAGCACTTAATATAAGCATGGAAAAGAGATGTTAAAATTAGCCCTATTCGCAGATGATGTGATGCCTTGCCTAGAAAACTACAGGCAATAAGCAGGGAAAAGTAACTGGGAGAAAAAGCAGCTTCAGTAAAATTGTAGGATGCAAAATGTATCCATAAAAAAAATCATCATTTCCATATAGCATAAAAAATTCCAGCTGGAAATAATTGAAGAAGAAGTCCCAATCAAAATAACAATGAAACACATTAAATACATAGGATTCAATCTGTCATGACATGTTCAAGGCTTATATAAATAAAATTGTAAAATGCTTTTTACAAAATTATGAAATTTTTAAAAAAATATTTTAATGCCTGAAATAATTAGAAGAATATTCATTACTCATCACTGGTGTTTCATTTAATTTAATAAAATTTGATACTGCATAAATCAGTTTACAGCCAGTTCTGTACCAAACTATGAAAAGAAGCTGACTTAAAGCAAAGATAAGAAGAAACACCTGGAGAGCGATCTAAGCTGCCCCATCAGTGCCCTCTCTCCCTCAAAAGTGGCCAAAACAAAAGCCTACCCAAGCCTACCCAAGCCATAACTAGGTGAAAAGTTACCAGAGTTACTATCAGTTTCCACTATCAGTCCTCATCCAGGTTGATGAACCCCACTCATATGCCTAGTATAAAGCGGGGCTTGCCAGGACCCCATGTGGCATTCCACCCAAGCCAGTCCAATCAACTCCTTAAAGAATGACAATTCAGGTCCTCTAGAACATTTCCCCTTCCCTTCTATCTCTTCTGTACTTCTGATGGTCATGACCCTTGTTGAGCACATCCTCTTTCACTTTTATATTATTCCTCCAATTTCCTCATTGAGCTTTTTTACTGTTGATAAAGAGCTGTTACTGCTAAAAAAAAGCTCTGCTAGCTTGATGCTCCTCTCATGAAGCAATAAATCCCAAGTCAAAGAAGGGTGTTTTTTATAGCTAGATATTTATTCTAATACATGATATTTCCAATTTAGATGTTCTTCCAGTGATGTAAATCTCAACACACTCATACCTCTGATACCCTCACGATGGGAGATCTATCTAACATAATTGGGGACTTCATCAATTTTCCTTAATGTGCAAGGATATCAGTGGAATATTGTCTATCCACCTTTCTTCCCTTTGTGCATTTTCCTCATGTCATCTTTGGCTCTTACTCTTCGGAGTTTATTTACTGTCGTATGTTTGAGTCTGTTCCCAGATATACTGCATGTCTGCGTTCTCCTCTGTGATATTCATTTTCAAGTGTTTGGAGACTACTGTGTTCTATGTCATAGTGGCATCTAGAAAAACTGGTGAAATATTGGGTTTTAAAGATGTGCTTTTGTTTTGGAAAAAAGTTTGGAGACTTTAAAGAAGATTTCTAATTTTGTGAAGACAATCTTGTCAACTCTTCTCCTAATTAATACTGGGTTCAACTCTTTGTCCTTTCTCCTTATCTTTTCCCAAATACACAGACTGATGAATGAGTTCTAGAATTATTGAGCAGGTCATAATAATATGCTCAGTTTTTCTTTTCTTGGAACGGTGAGGGAAAATTCTTTCTTCATTATGGATCTCTTCCAGGAATCTGTACAAAGTTCCTGGACTAGATGAAACAAGTACAATGTCATCCACTATAAAGAGTATTAGTAGGACTTCGGTCACTCCATGGCTAATTAATTCATCTTCAACTGGAAAAGATCTGCAAAGAGTTTTATGATGAATTGTTTTATACCATAAAGGATAGTAGAACCATAACACTTCGACTCTAATATCAACTTCAGATGTGCATATATGGGAGGTAGAATTGACATTAAAGAAAATAGAGAAGGGAAATGCAGCTGGATTAGATCAAACATGCATAGTAAAGATCCATATGGACTGGAGGCACCATTAGAGGGAGGGGACTGAGGAATCACTTCACTAGGTGTCTCAAAGATAGAAGATTGCAAAGGAATAAAAAAAAAAAACCCTATAAGTTGACCAAAAATGAAAAAAAGGCAACTGAGAACTTCAACAACTACTGGCCTCTATACTTACTTTCATATGTATATTATGAGAATCATCTCCACAGAACTGAAGACCTTCTCAAGGAAGGTAATTGTAGGGACCTTGGGAAATATTAACAACATTCATTTGGATGAAATAAATATCTAGAATCTCAAGGGAAATAATAAAAAAAAGAGATAGAAATAGTAATGAAGAAGGGTTAGCACTTCCAGACTTCAAGTTATACTATAAATTAGTAATCATCTAAATCATTTTGTCCTTTTTTAAAAAAGAAAAGTGGATCTTAGTGGAAGTTGGAAGATAAGTAAGAATTAGAAAAAAACTTAATGATCTAATATTCAGAGTTATAGAAATCTAAGAATATAAACTATTAGGGAGAAATTGCCTATTAGACAAGAACTCCTTGTGTTTGTCCTTTGTTTTCAAAGAGGACCATGACATCAGTGAAATGATGACATGACTTGCAGTTCACTTTGATTTGAGTGAAGGAGGGCTGTGCAAAGTCATCAACCTCACTTTGTCCTCCAGAGCCATCAGACAAGAACTCCTAGCAATACTGGAAAGAAGTCTGGCAAAAATAGATTTAGACCAACATCTTGCACTATATATAACATTTAGTTCCAAATGGAACCTCCATTTAAATACATCAAAGTTCACATACAAAAAAAGATTAAAAATGGATATGGGTATCTTTTATAACTAGGCTTTTGGGTGGAATTCTTAACAAGATAAGAGGTAGAGATAATCAGAAAACATAAATAAATAATTCCAAACACATGACATTTAAAGGTTTTTGTCAGAATAAAATTGATGCTTCTAGATTAATGGAGACAGTCAAGTAGAAAAAATTTGCATCAAGAATCTCTGACAAGAGATTCATATCTAAGATATATAGGAATATGGTATATATATAGGAATATGGCATATATATATATAGGAATATAGCATATATATATATATATAAAATGAAGACCCTTTCCTCAGTGGATAAGTGGTCAAAGGATATGGACAAACTCTCCTCAAAAGAGAAATTGCAAGTTTTTAACAACTTCATGAAAGGTTGCTCCAACTCACAAATACTAAGTGAAATATAAGTCAAAATAATTTTGAACTTTCACCTCACACCCAAGAAATTTGAAGTCTAACAAAAGACATAAAAGTATGTTGGATGGAGTGTGAGAAAACAGAAGGTTTATTCTACTCTTGACGGAGCTGCACATCAGTCCAATCATTCTGGAAAGAATCTTAGAATTTTGCTAAAAATGTATAAAAATATTCTTGCCGTTGTCCCAGAGATGTGGTCATACTTTTTGACCCATAACAGTGAACATGTACCCCTCAAGAAATGAAGACAGAAAGAAAAATGTGGCCCAAAATACTCCTAGTGATACTTTCTGTGGTAGCAAAGAACTAGAATCAAAGAAGAGTGCTCATCAATGGAAGAATGGCTAAAGAAGTCCTAGTATGTGAATATAATGAAATATTGCTATAATAAAAAAGAAAAAAAAGAAACCTACCATGAAGAATTCAGAGAAGCATAAAACTTATTATGTATTGATGCACAGTGAGGTAAGCAAGAATAGGAAATGCCATACACTCAATATTACAGCCATAAAAGTGGAAAGGCAAATAAAGGGAAATAACTGAAATCTTTCTGTTTAAAATGTGAAGAGTTGAGAAAATATACCTTCCTGTCTGTTACATAGCTAGATGACTAGAGTGTAGAATACTGCATGCATTGTCAGCATCGTCATTACTTCGGTTCATTTTATTGAACTGCTTTTTTCTCTTAACTTTTAAAATTTTTATTGAAAAGGAGAACTTGCTGGGTAGGGGGTGAGGGGGAGTCATATTTAGAAATTGATATGGTGTTACAAAAGGCATCAATAAAAAAGAAAAACAGACAAGACAATTAACTACAATTCCCAGAATGCCCCAGATCTAAGAGATCTACAAATAAGGTGATTTGGAAAAGAAAAATGCCTTGAATTTTTTATTATGAGGTCTGTTCTGTATATAAAATAATGACTAAATTCCAAGTCTTTGCCCACTTTGCCCTGGAGGTGTTTGTTCACAAGCACCTCCAAGCAGACATTCTCACAAAGCTATTATTTTAAATGTAATATCAGCTCATACCCCTTGGGTACAATTTCTATACTTAGAATTATTCATCAATTTTGGATATAGGCAAATGACGATGAATAATGTAATATTTAATTCTCACTAGGGACTTGTGAGTTCTTGTTCACCTTGAATCAGCTTGCAGGACAAACCTGCATTTTAAAGATTTGCGTTTTCCCCTTGTGATAATCATTAGCTGGTCAGACTCTACTTTGTCAGGTTTCTTGAATATTTTCTGGGTGGGTTCAGAATGGTGACCTCAAGGGTTCCTTTTGGCTTGTTTATGCAGGCAAGAATAATTCTTCCCACAAGACTTCTTGCTGTCTGGTTTGTATTAGATTTCCCACATTCTCTCACATTTTTTTGTATCATCTGCATTATGTTGAAATTAATTTTTGAGTAAGAACTAGCTATTTTCTTGATCTTACTCTGAAGGTAATGATACTAGAGCTATCAGAAGGGCCCTTCCTATTGAATAATCATAATTGTTTCTCAGTGACAGGAGCAACTAAGTAACATTTTATGATGTAATATTTTAGATATATTATTTCAGATTCAGGAATAGCTGAGTGTCTTTGCTTATGAGAATATTTTGGAATGCAGTATCTTCTTTTTTAAAAATTATTTTATTTGTTTTCAGTGTTCTACAATCACTTCCATATATCTTAGATATTTTCCCTTCCCTCTCCTTCCTTCCTCCTCCCTCCCCATTTCCTACCCAAGACATTGTGAAATCTTATATATGTTCTACACATACATTACTATTAAATACATTTTCACCTTAGTCATGTAGCATAGAAGAATGGAAATGAATGGAAGAAACCATAAAACAGAACAAAACATAATACAAAAGAAAATAGTGTACTTCATTCTGCAATCCAATTCCATAGTTCTTTCTCTGGATGTTTTTTTTTTTTTTTTTTTTTTTTGCCTTTGGGCAGAGTCCATTGGGAGTTTTTAGGTCTTTGCATTGCTATGAAGGACTAAGTCTACCAGAAAATTCCTTGCACACTGTGGTTGTTACTGTGTGGAAAATTCTCCTGGTTCTGTTCTTTTCACTCAGCATCAGTTCAGACAAGTCCTTCCAAGCCTTTCTGAAGTCTTCCTGTTCTTCATTTCTTATAGCACAATAGTATTCCATTACATTCATAGACCACAATTTGTTCAGTCATTCCCCAATTGATGGACATCCCTTTGATGTCCAGTTCTTGGGCACCACAAAGAAAGCTGCTATAAATATTTTTGTACATGGGGGACCCTTTCCCATTTTTATGATCTTTTGGGGATGCAGTCCTAGAAACGATATTTCTGGGCCAAAGGGTATGCACATTTTTGTAGCCCTTTGGGCATAGTTCCAAATTGCTCTCCAAAATGGTTGGATCCACTCACAGCTACACCAACAATGAATTAGTGTTCCTACTCTCCCACATCTTCCTCAACATTTATCATCTTCCTGTTTCATCATGCTAACCAGTCTGATGAGTGTGATGTGGTACCCCAGAATTATTTTGATTTGCATCTCTCTAATCAATAGTGATTTAGAGCATTTTTTCATATGACTATAGATAGTTTTAATTTTTTCCTCTGAAAACTTCCTGTTCATATCATTTGGCCATTTATCAATTGGGGAATGACTTGCATTCTTGTACACTGGACTCAGTTCTCTACATATTTTAGAAACGAGGGCTTTATCACAGAGACTAGTTGCAAAAATTCTTTTCCAGTTTTCTGTTTCCCTCCTAATCTTGTTTGCATTGGGTTTGTTTGTGCAAAAAATTTTTGCTTTAATGTAATCAAAATTATTCATTTTGCACTTCATAATGTTCTCTATCTCTTGTTGGGTCACAAGTTTCCCCATTCTCCATAAATTTGACAAAAAACTATTCCTTGCTCCCCTAATTTGTTTATAATATCAATCTTTATACCTAGATCATGTATTCATCTGGACTTTATTCTTGTGTATGGTGTCAGGCATTGGTGTATGCCCAGTTTCCACCATACTGTTGCCCAGTTTTCCTGGCAATTTTTGTCAAACAGTGAGTTCTTATCCCAGAAGCTGGGGTCTTTGAGTTGATCAAACGGTCGATTGCCATATTCATTGACTACTGTGTCTTGAGTACCTAGCCTCTTCCACTGGTCTACCCCTCTATTTCTTAGTCAGTACCAAGTAGTTTTGATGATTGCTGCTTTATAATACAATTTGAGATCTGGTAGGATGAGGCCACTTCCCTAGCATTGCTTTTCATTAGTTCCCTTGATATTCTGGACCTTTTATTCTTCCAAATGAATTTTGATATTATTTTTCCTAGCTCTAGAAAATAATTATTTGGTAGTTTGGTATGGCACTGAATAAGTAAATTAATTTAGGTAGAATTGTCATTTTTTTTCTATTGACTCAGCCTACCCACGAGCAACTGATGCTTTTCCACTTGCTTAGATCTAACTTTATTTGTGTGAAAAGTGTTTTGTAATTGTGTTCATATAGTCCCTGGGTTTGTTTTGGCAGGTAGACTCCCAGATGTTTTATATTGTCTACCATAGTTTTAAATGAGATTTCTCTTTCTATCTCTTGCTGTTGGGCTTTGTTAGTAATATATAGAAATGCAGATCATTTGTCTGGATTTATTTTGAACCTGCAACTTTGGAATGCAGTTTCTTTCAGAGCATCCAGAGAGATCACCTCAAAGTCCATTATACAGTGGATTGTTAGAACTTTGAAACCTCCTAAGCAGGGTTTTTTGAAAAAAGGGTTTCTTTCTGTAACTTCAAAATAAACAGATATTCATTACCTTTTCTTTCAGTAGTTGAAACTTGGGTGAAGCCTGTTTATCCAACACATATTCTTCTTTTTCTTTTGTATTTTCCTCATAAAGAAAAGATGTCCATGAATAATTAATACTCACTAAGCAGGGTAATGGAATCTCAAAGTGAGAAGGAATTCTGGAGATCATCTAGTGCAACCCATATCTGAAAAACCCATCAGAAACAATCCTCTGATCCAACCCATTCTCCTCTCTGATATCCTCAACATGTGTGCAACCGGAGTTTGCTTGAAATCTCCAATGAGGAGGAACCTACTACTGCTTAAAGCAACTCATTCTGCTTGTGGAACACTGTAGTCATTAGGAATTTTTTTCTGCTCAGCAGAGTTCAATTTTCCTTTTGTAGCTTCTAACCATTTACAGGAGTTGTGTCATGGAATAGCCCATCAAATATTTGACAATAGCTATCATGTCTCCTGCTGTCTCCAGTCTTCTTCTTGATAAACATTTCTGGTTCTTTCCACTACTCCTTAGAGCAAAGCCACTCTATCAGGCCGTGGTGCTTGAAGGCTAAAGGGAATTTTGTTCATGCAGATACAAATAGTGCATATTATTGAAAATGTGAACAAGACATTAGGTGGCACAGTGGATAGAGTGCTGGACCTGGAGTCAAGAAGACTCTTCTTTGTGAATTCAAATCTGGCTTTGGATACTTGCTAGCTGTGTGAGCCTGAGCAAGTCACTTAACCCTATTTGCCTCAGTTTCCTCATCTGTCAAATGAACTGGAGAAGGAAATGGCAAACCAGTCCAGGTTCTCTGTCAATGAAATCCAAAATGGGCTCACAAAGAGTCAGGTATGACTGAAAAATGACTGAATAACAACAAGAAATAAAACCCTAGATTAGGAATCAAAAGCCTAGAGTTCAAATCCTGTCTCTGAAACTTATTAACTGTGCGACTCTGTGCCAGTCACTAATGTCTGTCAGTCTCATTTCTATTATCTGTAAAATGAAGTTAATAATAGCACTTACTTCCAAGTTTGCTGTGAGGATCCAATGAGATAACAATGCAAACCTTAAAATGCCATATAAATGTTCCTAGCTATTTTTATTTCTGTTTCCATAGCAGTTTAATTTGGTGACCAGATCTAGACTAACTCATGTAATAAGAATTCCTGACTTTTCAGAGCTTGAAGTTAAAGATCATATAGCCTTAGAATCTTATATTTTAACTGAAAAAACCCTTTGAGGTTATCAACTTTAACCTCTTAATTTTACATTTTAGAGACCCAGGCTGGTAAATTATGTGTTCAATGTGCCAGATAGCAAATGGCAGAGCTGAGAATGAATCCCAGATTCTCAGATTCCAAATCATGAAACCATGCATGTTTTCATTTCCCTCTTACAAAAGAAGAAACTGAGGTTTAAGAATTAAGTGCCTTGTTTAGGTCAAATATCTATTTAGTGGCAGAATTAGAGAACTATAGTCTCCTGACTCCTGATACAGCAGTTGCTTCTTTCCATGTACTTCCAAGACCTATTAGCACAGTGAAAGATATGTTGTTAATACTTCATGGGATGCCTAAAAATTCATTGTCTACAGTGGTACAGTATTTTTATTAAGAAGAATGATGCAATTCATTCTTTATTTTTGGGGGGAGAAGCTCACCAAGAAACATCTTCATTACTTCTCAGTGTATTCTTATCTTCCAATGATTCAAGGGTCTTTGGGTTACATATCCTGTAGAGTTGTATTCACTGCATTTTGCTGCAATTTAAATAATAATGAGAAAAAGAAAAAAATTTGCTCCTGGGTCAGGCTGTTATTAAATTGCTCCATTGAACACTATCTGCCAATCATATCTTTTCTGGGGCAATGGTTATTTTGTTACAGAGATCCTGAAGACTGATGCCAAAATCACTGCCATCTTCTTTGTGCCATTAAGAAAACAACAATAACAACAAATGAAGCAAAGCTCTTTATCAGTTTAGATTCTTTATATAAACATCAACAAGATGTCATGTGAATGCATGAATATCTGTGCTTCCATTATGAAAATCTTTCCTTGTTTCCAACTAAAAGCAAATCAGCTAAAATATGGTCCTCTCTTTTTTATCTTCTTTGCTGTTCCATTTCTAGAGCAACTCATAACCTCATGATTCACCAGGGGTAAATATTTCTGAGCAACTCCCAGAAAATGGTATTGTCTTATAGGAACATGCCTCAGGCTAATGGTGAATTTAGTGTCTATCTGTGTGCTGATGATGGTCAAGACCTTAAGATTTCTGATGTCCAGCAAGAATTTTTAAAAAAGAAATTCACTCAGCTTTTCTGGACCCATTGTTTGTCCACACTGGAGTGAGGATGGGAAGATATACTAGGTGCTATTTTGCCTAATGACTGAGATAAATGACTTTCACTCATTTCTCAAATGCAAATAATCTCAAACTAAGAGCAGCTTTGAAAAATAGGAATGTGTACTTCATTTTAGGGCAGAGGAATGTATCCAAGACACCTGCAGAAAATTTATGCCGCTGCTTCTCTGGATGTGAAATTCTCATGAGGTAATTACCCTCTGTGTCAGACATAATCCGGCTCCCATTAGACAAAACACATTGAGTAAAAATTGAATGGACTTTTTGTCAGGAGGACTCCTAAGGATTGATAGGGCTGTCTCAAGCAGTAATTGGAGTGTGCGTGTGTGTGTGTGTGCGTGCGTGTGTGTGTGTGTGTGTGTGTGTGTGTGCATCTCTCCTCCCTTTGTATACAGCCATCCTTGTTGGGGTCGTTCAGGTCTCTCATTAAGCCACTGCTCTTCTGTATCCCAGGCATGTCCAAGCCTCCTCCTTGGACTGTCTCCTACCAACCAACACCTTTGGGTTTTGGAGGTGGCTGCTGCTTTTCATGCCTTCTGCTTCTTATGGGGCTCTTGCCTTGCCTTGCCTCCTTTTCTTTCCACCATAGTCACTATGCCAATAGCTGTCACCAAAATGGATTCTTAAGAATCACAAAGATGAAAGCAACCCAATAGCACTCCATTTACCACAGTATCTCACTTTGTTCAAGGGCCCTTTCATCCATCAGGGAACTTCCTCCACAGTAATGGAGCTGAAAGCTAATCTTTCAGATGGTATTCTAGACGTCTCCCCATCGATATTCAGTTTCTCTTTTGTTCCTCCTTCCTCCACTCTCCAGCTTTTTTAGGCACTTTCTTCCTTGGCATTTTGATTTATGTTTTTCCTATGGCAACTATACTCTAGCCATTTCTGTGTGTTGATTTTATACTTACCATTAATTATTGCATGAGATGATTTCAGTGTAAAACATATTTCCTCTGTTCCTAAAAGTGTGCTGGGCTCCAATTAAGGGCTTCAGACTTGAAAAAACAAATACTCCAATAAATTTTTGATCTCATTGATGTGGGAATTGCCTCCCACAACACAGATGGCACCAACCTGTGCCTTCCAGCCTGGCCATGTGACTCTTGTATGTGTCCTGCCATAGGCTCATTACAGGAGAACTACCCAGCACTGCAGGGGCCTTTGCCCAGTTTTCTTGATGTAGCATGGCCACAACTCCCAGAATAACCATGCTTTCCCTTGTTCTTATCATGTGACCAGTCTATTAATTTGTGTTCTTATATTTCTTTGATGACATTCTTTACATCATGTCTAATGCATATTTTCTTGCTTGAAAATCCATTAGTCTGTAGGCACCTACCATATGTTTCCATTTCAATTCTTTGGGATGAATAAAAAAACTTCTTAAACTCCTACTATGTGCTACAAGCTATGGATACAAAGAGAGAAGCAGAGAATCTCTTTCCTCAGGGACGTTTCATAATAGAAGCACAGATATTTGTGCATTCACAAGATGTCTTGCTGATGTGCTGTGATGGAAAGAATCTAAATTAATAAGGAGCTTGTGCTATGCTTGTTTTTTGCTTAATAGCTCAAAGTCATTGTAATGATTTTGGCATCAGTCTTCGGGATCTCTGCAATGAGGGAGACAAAACATACAGGAGGTTTTAGTGCCATGACTAATTGCCATTTTTATTGTTGATCCTTTGTTTTGATAGAAGACTGATAACATCATGGGATGATGTCTTAACCTGCTTGAGAATTGGATTTAGGTGAGGCAGAGTTGCACAAATCAACAGCCTCATTTGTTCTTCCTGAGTCATCAAAGCTTAATGGCAAAATGAGAGTTAAAACAGTTAACTGATGATCACCTGGGAGGCAGTTCTGTAGTTCTGTAGACTGAATACTGGGCCTAAAATTGGGTAAAACTGAGTTCAAATCTTACCCTAGACACTTTCTTGGGTAAATCACATAACATCTGCCTACTTCAGTTTCCTCATCTACAAAAATATGGATAATAAGAGCATTTATCACACAAGAATTATTGTGAGGATCAAATGAGGTAATTTATATAAAGTGCTTTGTAAAACTTGAAGCACTATATAACCACTAGCCATTTCTTTTACATGAAGTCTTTTTGATTTCTATAGCTATTAGTTTCCCTTTCCCCCAAACCTACTGTATTCATATTGCATATATTCTCTATATATGTAAGTACACACACACACACACACACACACACATTGTCTCCCTCAAGGTCTGTTTCACTTCTGTCTTTGTATCTTCAGGACTTAATACAGTGTCTGGCATATAGCAAGTGCTTATTAAATGTTTGTCGATGTATTTATTGAGTGCAAAATGATTTGGGGTTGGACTGAATAGCCTCTCAGGTCCCTTCTAATTCCAAGTCTGTGATTTTGTTGTTGATGGGTCAACTGTACAAGATGTTCATCACATCAATCGCAGAACTCCATTACAAATAGCATAGTCTAACCTGGTCTAAGAAGAGTGGGTCAAAGTGTTTGTTGTATCCGGTTGCTGCCTTATTTAGCAGATCTGACTTCTGGGAAGGCATTATTTAGGGGAGATGATTTTATTTGGATAAAACCTTCCCATCCTATGAGGGAAGGCTCAAAGCTAGAGCAGAATCACAGAACTTCTGAGTTGGAAGAGACCTAAGAAGCCATGGAATCCAATTCATACATGAAAAAAGAACCCTATTTCCAAAATTCTGGTTGGATCATATGGGAAAGTTAGATTCAGCTGGTTCCTCTTTTAAATTGCACAATTGTCTCTGAAACATAGTACATTTCCCCTACAGTGATATTTTTAGCAATGTGTAAAGGAAATTACAAATACTAGTTTTTACTTTTCTATACAGGGTGTCCCCAAACTCTTAGTGCGGGTTTAAATTTTCTGAACTAAGACTTTTAGGACACTCTGTATTTTGTATTGATGAGTATGAGTTCGTGTTGTTCACTCCTACCAATACACACACACACACACACACACACACACACACACACACACACACACACAGAGTAAAATGGATCTATCATTCATTATCTATTTACTGAGTCCCTATGTGCCTGGAACTGCCCTAGGTGCTAGGGATGACAAAAATGAAGGAGTTCCTTCTCTTAAGGACAGTGAATTCTAACAGAAAGAACATACACACATATAAGTATATAGAATAATTATATGCATGATAGATATAAAATAAATACGAAGTTCTTTGGACTAGTGTCACTACCAATCAGAGGAATCAAGAAATATATTAGGTAGGAGGTGTTTCTGGAGTTACAGCTCAAAAAAAGTTAGAAATTTTAAGAAGTGGAGGCTAGGAGAGAGTGGATTTCAGACTTGGGGGATGCCAGTACAAAGACATGGAGAATGGGGGTGATATGCCATGTTTGAAGAATAGAGAGTGGGACAATTCAGACACACTTTAGAGTGCTGGAAATACAATAATGTTAAAAATGCTTTTTTCTAGCCAGGATATAAATAGATTATTTTTCAGTTAAGAACGGATATTTCATTTTCTATTAATTCATTCAGAGTGGTTTTCATGAAGACTGCGGTAGAAAGTATATTTATATCTTTTTTATATATAAAAAAGATGGTTTTCAAGGATTTATTTACTGCCAAGAAAAAGGAAAGAGAATAGGATATATCAATGAATGTAAACACAGGATGATAGATTTTCAATAAGAGAAGGCCTAAAAGGTAATTTCTTCTAACTCCCTCATTTTATAGAAGTTAGGATCACAGAGATTAAGTGGATGGACCAAGGTCACATAGTCACACAAAAGGATTTTAATATATATTCTTTCATTTTATGGGGCACATTCATGTTCTTAAAAATTCTTAAAGAACTCAGAAATAAAAGTTTTATTTTGTAAGTTTTTATATTATATTGAAAAATAAATTATTCTGGCAATGTTATATACTTAAAACAAAAATTCAAGAGGCAGCATAATGCAGAGAAAAGGTCATTGGGTGTAGAATAAGAAGAGGACTTGAATTAAATACCAGATGAGACTTGATACTAAGGGCTCCTCATCCAGCTTTGACCCCATATACCAGAGATGACAGTTCTTACATCTGCTGCTTTTATTTTTTGATTTTGTAAGTTGAGAAAGTGATGCTATAAAGTTAGAGTTCTTAGACCTATCCAATACAGCTTAAAATTTCAGAATTGACTTCCTAAGTTTATTTTCCAAACTGTTATGGAAAGCTGGGAAGCTAGGTGGTGCAGTGGATAGAGTACTGGACTTAGAATCAGGAAAACATCTCCCTGAGTTAAAATCCAACCTCAGACCCTCACTAACTGTGTGATTCTGGGCAAGTCACTTAACCCTGTGTGCCTTAGTTTCCTTATTTGCAAAATAAGCTGGATAAGGAAATGGTAAACCATTCTATTCTGACCAAGAAAACACCCAAAATGGAGTCACAGAGAGTCAGACATGACTGAAAGTGACAAAACAATAACAGATGTGTCAGATGTTGTGCTAAGCACTGGAGAAACAAAGATATGAAGAAAACAGTCCTTGATCTCACAGATCTTACACTCTGAGGGAGTTGGAGACATAATAAATGTATGTATATATGTTCATATGACCACATGTTCATATGCACACACACATAAATATGCATGTATAAATATAGAAAAGCATGTTCCAAAGTAAATCTTGAGGGAAGGCCACTAGGTGATAAGGAAAGGCTTCATGTATAAGGTGATAGTTAAGCTAAGTGTAACCCCAGTCAAAAACTCATTAGCATGGAACCCTCTCCTCACTGAATGCCCTGCCCCATGTGAGGGATTGGGCAGGGTGAGGAAGATGGGCTTTAGGACTGGGATTACATCAATTTTAAAGGAAACAAGTGATTCTAAGAGGCACAGATGAGGCAGGAGGACCTTCCAGGCATGGGAACAGTGTTGGCAAAGGCACAGAGATGTGTGATGGAATATCTTATGTGAGGAACAGCGAGAATCCAGCCTGATGGACCCCTCATTGAGGAGGGGAAAGTGTTTAATAAGATTGGAAAAGAAGGTTGAAGTGAGGTTCTGAGGGCTTTAAAGACAAAACAGAAGAGTTTATTCTTGATTCCCCAGGCAATATGGGGGCATTGGAGAGTGACATAGTAATCAGACCTAAAGTTAGGTAAATCATTTTTAACAGCTGGGAAGAAAAGGGGGAACAAGACTTGAGGCTGTTAGGAAGTCTTTGCAATATCCCAGGATAGAGGTGATGGGGGCCTTAACTGGTGGGCTGGATGTATGAACAGAGAGAAGGGAAGGGCTGTGAGAGATACTGCAGAGGTAGAAATGGTAATATCTGGCAGCTGACTTAGCTGGCTATGTCGGAGGAGTGAGGTGAGGAGGTTGAAGACATCAAGTTTGTGAACTTGGGTGACCCAAAGGATGGTGGTGACCTCAGCAGACACGACTCTCTCAGTACCAGACTCAAGGGCAAGGGGTGCACCACTCATTCTCCTGTGGTGCCCGTCTTCACTTTCCCCATTTCTGCTCTCTCCCTTTCTGCTATTGTGTTCCACAAAATATGCTGATGCATCAGCCAAAGGTTCAGGTGCCTAGCCTATGGCTCTTTCACATTTCCTGTTTCCTTAAATTCTAGTGACATCTTTATCCTCTTAAAATTCTTTGTTGATCCCTTTTGGTTCCTTCCCCCTATAGTCTTTACCATTTCCATATCTCTAAATGTGGGACAACTCATTGTAATTTATTGTTCTTGTTCTTCCGACTTTTGAGATGTTTGTTAGTTGAACATCGTTCCATGTTTTCCTCAACTTCAATATTTTTGCATTTGAAATTCATTAATTTCTTCTTATTTAAATAGATTTCTTCTTGCATTCAGTTTTCTAATCTGCTATTTTTAAATTCTCCAGTAACAGCTCCAAGTCCTGAATGATATTCATTTCTAATTGAGTCTTTAAAATTTTTTTTCTTTTGAACCATTCAGGAGTTTCTTGTTATTTACTCCCCTCCATGATCTTCTGGTAGTGTGTCAGATTCGATATTTAATCAGTCATTAATTTACCTTTTTTGTCTCATAATATTTGTTTCAAAAACTGTCTATCCTTTTTGAGTATTTGCTATTCATCTTTCCTTCTGATTTTAGAATTCTGTTGTTGCATCTGCTTATGATCTAGGCTTTTAATGATGATTTGTCTCTTGGAACCCTTGGTATTTGAGCTTTTAAAAAATTTCTCCCATCATTTACTTTCTGATTCCTAGGGCTGTATTGCTTGGCTGTCTCAGATTCCTTATGTTGTAGAATATAGTGTTCACTTCTGGATGAGGTGAGGCAGACAAGAGTGCTTGAGGCAGATGGAGCAAGCAGGCTGCAAGATGTGAGGTATGAGATAAGATGCAGAATGTGATCAGTCAGAGAATGCATTGATGCCCCTATCATGGACCTATCTGTGTACTTTCACAAAGTACCCCCCAATTACATGACATTCTGGAGCAGAGCTCTCCTTCCCCCTTCACGTTCCCTTTGCTTATCTGTATGACAAAGACACCTCTAGACTACTTGATATTCTGGACATTCCAGACCCCTGCTTGCTCCTTCACCCTTCTCCTGTTCCCCTTCTCCCCATCCCATCAAAGTGTATTTAGTCCAGACAGTTAATCTGGCTAATTGCTCTGCCTCCTCTAGGGAAGCAGCACCTGCTGATGCTCTGTCTCTCACATGGAGTAGAGCCTGCTGGGGCTCTGCTTCTCATGGGGGGCAACTCTGTTGAGTGTATCATCCCAGTAAATGCCTTCTTTATCTCGGAGACAGTCTGACAGAATTATTTTCATGACAGACTCTGTGCCCTATGTGTTTATTCCTCTTCATTTTGGTGTACCCCAATATTTTCAGGGTGCATCTAAGTCTCAACAACCTAAATAACCTTTTGGGGTACTGACCTCTCCAACTGTTCCTCTTCATTTCTTGTGTAGTCAATCATGCAGGACCTTCTCTCCCCCACTCCACTCTCCCATTCCTCCATTGTTTCAGCTCCTTTTTTTAAAAGCTGAACTGAATTAGTACCTGCCGCATTTTATAGGGTGATGGAAGGATGAGGAAGTTGTGGGGGGCAAGATCTATGAAGTCTTGAAGGGTCCCTAATTATCAACCAGAATGCAGGATGCAGGATTGGGCGGTCAGTATCTACCACATGTATCAGGATGGAAGAAAGTCAAAGGAATATTGGCACAGTCCCTGAATGGTAGTAATGGGTGTCTCTTGATGGACTCTAGGCACAAGCCTGAGAGTTGGAGGTGCTCCTAACCCTACACAAATGGAGAGGGGTCAGTAACCCTACACAAAACCCTAAATGCTAACTGAGTACTTTAAGGATGAGAATTCTCTGGGATCAGTTCATAAGGATTTTAGCACATTGTGGTTCTATCTTTTTCACATATACAATAATAATAATTATTATTACTATTTGGGGGCTAAAGGAGTCTGTAGAAAGTGACTAATATGTCATCTGGCTGGTTATTAAACATGCCAGTACTGACACAGTGGCAAAAGCAATCATTTGATCTACCCATGCAATTATTCACAGAACATTAAAGAGAAAAGAAAAATACAAAGATAGCAATGGATCCCAAGACCATTTCTACATAACTCTCCTTTATAAAGAGAGTAGATATCAGATATGTGTAAAACCAAGTCAACACGTACTTATTAAGCTCCCCATTCTGCCAAGAGTTGGGGATACAAAGAAAGTCAAAAAAACAAGAGTCTTCTACATAAAGCTTTTCCTAGTATCCCTAGCTGCCAGTGCCTTACTCTGCTACCTAAAAATCATCTTATATCAATTTTACATGCATCTATGTATATATATATATGTGTGTGTGTGTGTGTGTGTGTGTGTGTGTGTGTGTGTGTGTGTGTGTGTGTGTGTGTATATATATATATATATCCATACATATGATGGCTGCTGTTTTGGAACATAAACTCCTTCAGGGAAGGGACTATTTCCCTTTTATCTTTTAGTCCCCAGGGCCTAGCGTAATACCTGGCACATAGTAGGTACTTAACAAATGTTTGTTGATCAATGGATTAATTAACTGGGTTTGTCCTTAAACCAGTATGGTAGAAAGGCCCCCACATTTGGAGGCATGGGAATTGAGCTTCAATCCTAGTCCTGTTTCCCTGACATTTGCAGCTATAAAATGAGGTGGTTGGAATAGCTGACCTTTCCTCTCTCTCCAAGTTCTAGATCTATGAAGCCTTTCTAATGAATCCAATAAACATTTTAATGTTATTTACAATGTGCAAGGTACCATCAGAGTTGCTTGCAAGTCTGGCAGGTCCTTGTAGCTTATGCTCTATGAAGCCTGCGAGAATTCAGGGCTCCTTCTTTGTCAATATAGCGCTTTGATCGTAGAGAAAAAGCTTCTCCTGTTGAGTTCACCCCTTGGGTTGCCTTTGGCCTCTTTTTTGGTACATCAGTCATGGTTGTTTGATATAGTAGTCATCTTTGTAAGAATCTTGATCCCTTACGCATTTGACCATGATGCTCTGCAAATCTACAATATCTCACAGAGTAGGCAAGTGCTTCATTCATCTTGTTCTTATTGTCAAGAGCCACCAGTCCTGAGGCAAGATCCATACAATGATTGGATGAAACAAAGTTGGCCAAGTGAGGTTCTATAATCATCCATCATTCATCCCTAATAAGGAAGAACTATGGCTTGGAAATCACTAAAATTGTCCAATCAGTCAAGCATTTCAAAAAGATTGGTGATCTCCATCTCGCTTTCATATTCAGCCAGACCACTTAATCCTATAATCTCACCCACCAACTGCCAAGACAGCATTCTCTTATTGAAGGTTAGGGTGGCATGTCTTCCCTGTTTGGAGTTGTGCTTTTGAAGTAATATATGTGCTTCAGAGATACAGCTGGAGGATTGATAATGAAGGAGCCTGGTGATACTTGTGCTACATTTGAAGGGCTATCAGGAGAGTGGTTAACTACCAGATTGAACACCAAGGCCTTCAGTAAGCGATAGGAAGTGTGATCTCAAGTCAATTTTAAAAGACAAATTTAATAAGACCCGAGTATAGAGATCCTGGAGCTATGGAGCATAAGGCTGTCAGCACCCTCTACATTTTGGTGCCTTGGGGAAAAGCCATGATCACTCTGCTTTACTTATAGCTTTAATAACTAGTGTTTTCCCCAGAAGGATCCATTTCTTGGTTGGGATTTTTTTCATCATTTTTAGTATTAAAGGTCATAAATTGTAATCTGAGGTTAGTTATTTTTTAAATTTACATATCTGAAGAAATAATTGTGCTAGTTATTTGTAATTAGTTCTAACATGATAGAGTGCCAGACTAAAAGTCATAAGTTCCATTTCAAATAATTACTAGTTGTGTGATTCTGGGTTATTCATTTCTAGGAACCTCAATTTTCCCACCTATAAAAAGAGGAGACAATTCTCTAAGGTTCCTTTCCAACATTCTGATACTATGGGTGCCCTTTTGAGGCCTCTGTCAATATAAGCCTTCATCACCCCTCACCAGAGTTATCACAATTATCTCCTAATTGGTCTTGCTGCTTCAACTCTGATCCCTCTACTTGACCATAATCTCCTATCGTTCCATATCTCTTTATTGGTTAAAGAGATTTAGAATAAAGTCATTTAACTCCTTAATAACCTGTCTCCTAACGAGAGCAAGATAACCAGTCACCTTTGAGGTACCATCAACAAATTCTCTTTCCCTAAGTGAAGATGTCCCCTAAGCATTGTTTCTGGACCCAATTCTTTCCTCCAGTTCTATTCTCTTCTTTGGTGATATGTGCTCCTATGGGTCTAATCTTTCTAAATCAAAATATCCAAAATGTCTCTCCTGAACTCCAGTCCTACAAGACCTACTTGAATGCCTGTTCCTCAGTGGACTCCATTGACATATCACACTAATGTGTCCAAAATAGAGCTCGGAATCCTCCCTCTTGCACCTGCTCCAAAATTCTCTATTCCTTTTGAGAGCATTGTGTCTTCATATCCTAGACTCTTTAATCCCTTTATTTTCCTTCTCTTCCCATCCTGTCTTCTTAATTCTACCTCTACAACATTTCTCCTACCTGTCTCATTCTCCTCATTCACACTGCCACACCTCTCCATCAATATAGGTGTTCATCACCCCTCACCAGTTATCACAGTAGTTTCCTAATTGGTCTCCCTGCTTCAACTCTGATATTCCTCTACTTGATCATAGTCTCTTATCATTCTATATCTCTTTATGCTTCACCTCTCCAAAATTTATTCTTTGCTCTTATCAATGCCTTTGATCCCTCCCCTAAGTCATTACCTCTCTTCTCATTTCACTTTCTTTCTTCCCTGATTTCAATTCTGCAGTGGCCAATTGGACTCTACATTGTCCTCTCCTTTTGAATCCCTTGCCCCTTTGTCCTATCACTGCTTATTGCTTGCCAAACCTCAGACCTAGATCACTCCCATAATTTGCTCACACAATGCTTGTTTATCTGCCACTGAAAAACAACTGGGGAAAGTTATCCAACTATGCTTACTAGTTACACTATAAATTCATGTTGTATCTCTTCAACTGGGCTATTATATAGCAAATCAATCCTTTATTTTTGGTTATTAGTTGCCCCTCTCTACATTTCTAGAAATTAATCCAAACCTTCTCTTCTTTCCCAAGCATTCCATATCTTCCCCTTCCCATTTTCTTTCAGCTGAGAGCCCCACCTCTTACTTTACTGAAAACATTGATACTCTTTGTGAACTCTCCTTTCTCCCCTTCTCTTTATTTCTTCCTTTCCTCCAGTCTCTGATCACAATGTGGGTCTTATTTTCTGCAAGCCCAATACTTTTACACTTGCCCTTGACTTGTACTGGTAAATGTTTTACAAATACCTTTCTGAAAAAAAATATGCACCCAATAGTTTGAAATTTATTTTATATTTCTCCTTCACTTTCCTAAGTCTAGACCATCAACAAAGCAATAAAGCAAGTCTTTATTTGTAGAGTAATTTCTGCAGTGTAAATACAATAACATTTTAATCATTGACTTCCACTAGCTGGTAGGTGCTGACTATAGCACATTACTTCCTTGATCCCATATTCTCCCATCTTGTCTAGCAGATTACCCACTCAATAATCTCCCCTCTCTATTTTTTTCTTTCTTTAGCATTCATTTAAAAAAATTTTTTTGAGTTCCAAAATCTTTCCCCCTCCAACCCCTCTCCAAATCATTGAGAAGGCAAGCAATATGATACCCATTATACAGTAAAGTCATACAAAAAGTATTTCCATATTAGCCATGCTGAAAAAATGTGGTAAATTGTTTCAGGCTCTATTGAGTTCATTAGGTCTCTCTCTGGTGGTGGACAGCATCTTTTCATAATGAGTCCTTTGGAATTGTCATGGATTGTTGTATTGATCATAGTAACTATCTCTTCATTATCCTGCAGGTAAGAATTTGGTTCCTAAGAGATTTTGATATGCTCACATTTGATGTAACTCACAGCATTGTGCAATTGTTGAAAGAATGTGGAGTATACAAGAAGGATTACCTACATATGATGGGGTCCTCTAGATGTTCCTGTTTGCAGAGGATATAATGCTTGTTGCATTAAGTCCTGGAACATGGCAAAAAACCCTCACTGTTATCCAAAAGAGCTTAGAGTTCGCATTTATACCTATTTAATTTCCTTTTATTAGATGCAGTCCAGTGGTCTAGCCTTCCAAGATCTTTTTGGATCCGAACTCAGTTACCCAGTAAATAATACCTCCTAACTTTTTGTTATTTAGAAATTTGATTGGCATACTACTTAAACCACCAAGTCACTAGTAAACACATTAAATAGTACAGGGCCAAATATAGACACCTAGCATACTCCACTATGGATGTTCTGTTACACCAACATCAAAACATTAAAAACCATAATTGGAGCATGGCCAATCCACCATATCTGAATCCATTAAACAGCATTATCATTTGATCCAGATGTCTCTATGTTCTGCACAAAAAGTATAAGATCCCTTATCAAAGTTTGTGCTGAAATCTAGCTAAATTGCATTTATAGCATTTCCCTATCAACTTAAAAATGTGGTCAAGAAAGGAAATAAGGTTAGTCTGATATGACCTGTCATTGATAAATCAATGGTGTTTCTTTGTCATTACCACTTCCCTTTGTAAATGTTTCCCAGTTTTCTCCTTAATGATTCATTACAGAATTCCCCTCCAACTGAAGTCAAGCTCACTGTCATATAGTTGCAGACTCTGTTCTCTTCATTTTCGGGATAATCAGAACGTATTTTGCTTCTTTACTGAAATAATTTAAAGTAATGTGAATTTTCAATCTAGTGTTCTATACGTAAAATATCATTCACAAATGTGATGATTTTGTTTCTTTTAAGTCTATGCATCTTTAAATTTTTCTTACATTGTTGTTAATGTTATACAATATTTCTAGAAGTATACCAAATAATAATGACAATGGATGTCTTTGATTTGCCCTGATCTTCACTACTTTTATCAAACAATTAACCTCAATGTTTTATAATTTGTTTGCAAAAATAGCAAAAGATTGTATCTTATTTTACTATGCTTTTGTGAAATGGATATATTACCAATAGACATCATACTAAAATAAAAATTGTTAAAAATTCATTTACAAATCTATTTTTGAGTTTTTTATTTGCAAGTCATTTTATGATTTGTTCAATTTCTTTTTCTCTTCTGAGATTCTGTTGCTAACTTCTTCATTTCTAGTTCTAATACTGTGGGTATTTTCTGTATTTGAAATATTTATCAGATTTATTTGCTATTTTTGCTAGAATCTAACTGGCTAAATATTTTCTTTTCTTTTTGTTTATTTGTTGTGATTTCTTTTATTTTTGACATTGACAATTAGATTTTCCTATCCTTTAAAAAATCAGATTAGCAAAAGGTCTATTATATTAGTTCTATTAAAAATTAAAACTATTCCTAGTATTATTGTTATTTACTGATTCATGTTGTATCATCTTTCAGTTATCTTTTCTTGTATTTCTTTATTTTATAATTTTGGGTATTTATATTCAGTGCTTTAATGTGTTTCTGTTTCACTTGTTTTTAGTTTGATCCCCAATTCATAGATCTTTTCTTTCTTTTGTGGATGAGTCTTTAGAGAATTAAATTTTTAGAAAGCAATGCTTTTTGCTATGACCCAAAGTTTTGGTTTATTGTCTTTTTCTTGTCATTTTCTTGGAGGAAATTAGCTATTGTTGCTCTGATTTGTTCTGTGATGTACCAGTTTTTTAGAATTAAATTATTTAGTCTTAAGTTTGCATAATTTTTACAAATGCCTTATAATTATTATTGCAATTTGTTCAGTAATTAATATATTTAGCATATCTGTTTTTTAAAATTTTATATGAAATTTTCATGCCCTCTTACTGGTCAAGTTTCAAGAATACAAGGCTGGGGGACTCCTGGAAGTTTTTTTTCCTCTTAATCTCTAAGGGAGAGTTTATTATTGTTTCTCTCTAGTTTTTTTAACTTCTTACTTCTAGTACATTTTTAGGACTTTGCTGGAATATTTGAGGAAGAATGAGGTTTTCCCCTAGCTATTCAAGTCAATATCTAATATTTTCTTCCTAGCTTTTGTTAGAGGTATTCCATTCCTGGCCAGGAATCTGCCAGATCCTTATTTTAAGTCATGATTCATCCATCCAAATCCATTTTCAGACACCACTTTCTAATTCAGCTGTTCACTTCCCAAACCACTTTTCCCATCCTGCATCCCTTGCCTTCAGTGAAGGGAAACCATAGCCTATGTCCTCTGTGGTTTTCAGTTTCTTTCTTTTATAATCTTCAGCAACACCTTTCAGGTTCCTCTTAGAATATCTTTGTGCTTACACGAATCCCTAAAAGTGGGTTACCATCATCTGTTTTGTTAAGTTTGAGGGAGGGCTCTTTGTTATTATGTCATGAGCAAAACTAGCGAATACTTGGTCATAGCAGAATACAAACGTTGTATTATCAGTGCAAGTCACAACCAAACTTTTCCTTCTCTCAATTCTCACCAGTTGTTTATACCCCTTTTATTACCTTTTGTATGCATCTACTCCCATTGATCTTTTTTTAAATCATCCCTTTGGTAACCATACCCAATTTCTTTTCTTTCATCTCAACAACTGTTGGAAAATCACATCCAAATTCCTTTTCATTCTTTCACTAAATTCTCATCTCATTATATCAGTTTACTCTGTGTATCCTTCTTTTACCTGACTTGGTTAACTAATCAATTTCAACTTTTGTCTTTTTCTTCATTTTTCTCTTTCAAGTAAGTCTTCTTTTCCTCTTTCAACTTTTCCTCAAATTCTTCTCACCAAAAGTCAATCCTTGTGTTTTGTCATAAGTCCAAATTATATTCATAAATTCCTTCCACTTCGAATGCTGCTCAAGTCTGTATTTTCTCCAATTTCAGAACCTCGGTGACACAGTGAATAGAATACTGGACCTGCAGTCCACAAAATCTGAGTTTAAATCCCCCCCTTAAGTACTTCTTAGCTATGTGACTTTGGGAAAGTCATTTAACCTCTGACTGCCTCAGTCTACTTATTCATAAAGAAGGGATAATAATGGCATCTATCTCCCAGAGTTGTGAGGATTAAATGAAATAATATTTTCAAAGCACTTAGCACAGTGTCTGGCACATGGAAAGTACTTTAAATATGTTAGGTTCCTTATTTTCTGACACCCTTAATCTAGTGATGGTATGATAGCCCTTTCACAGTGGGGTGGATATCATAGGTAGAGGAGCCATTGGGATGATCTTTTTTTACTGCTTCTGTAAAAATATGTGGATGATGAAGCTAGATGCAAATGATAAACTAAAAATGGATTCTTTTGTCCTGAGCCCTTAAGGAAGGTCAAGTATAAGGGTGCTTCAAGGGCTTGTAGAGATTGTAGCTAAAAATGGTGAAAAAAAATATGTGGACTATATGTATATTGCATGTGAAACCTGACCTGTATTGTAACATAAAACATGTGTGTGCCAACAAGAACTCTACTTGAGTTACTAAGACTACAACTGCTACTTTCTGCAGCATGTCAAATACACACACACAGAGATATTTAAAAAGGTATAGTTATCAAACCCCATCAATGATTAACTAGCATCAGAAAATAGGAAACATCCAGCAGCTAAGGAGAAAACAACTCAAAACTTTTTGATCAGGAAATAATGGATTTGTGGTTGAGTTTCAAAAGCAGCTAAGCAAATAATGTACATTTTTCCTATATGTAATAATAATCCAAATCTTTTGCCTTGTATATGATCATCTCATTATGGTAAGACTGTGAGGTCATTAAAGAAATTAACATATTCCAGGTGTGTTCCTTCTACTGGCCAAATGCCTCAGAACTAGGAAAACCATGATCTTCTTCAGATGTGGGATTTAAGATATAGTGTTAAATTCTGGATAGGGAGACCTCCTCCTTTCCTCCAGCCCCATTAATTAATTTGAAGGATGAGATTTCAGCCAATCACCTTTAGAGTCTTATGGATCCATTTTGTAGAAAACTGAGAACTTTTCAACACTGTAACCCCATTATTAAGGGGAAGGTAATAAGCAAAGCAGTCTTTAAAGGACTAATTTAAAAACTGTTGGCAGGTTAACACATAGGAAGTAAGTCATCAGGAAAGTTCATTTAGTAGAGGACAGATTTCATTTAGTTACTCTTTGTAGACTTTTGACTAATGACTATGTGATCAGCAGATTCCATTAGAAAATTAAATGGTCTTTTTGTCATTAGAACATGGCCAAATAATGTTGGATTTCTGGCCTGCCACACTTTCCTGTTAGTTGCTAGAATGTCTACTTAGTTACAGCTATTACAACTCCTACACTTCTGATGAATAAGTAAAAAGTGGAGAATAGTTTTAATAGAACTGATCTATATCTCTTTCTTAGATTTTTATTCTTTTATGCTAATCCTTGTTTTTTTTTCCTTTCTTTATCCTACTTTATGGACCTAGTTCACAAGCCTTAACTTGTCTGTTCAGAATATTTCTGCTCATCCAATCAATCAAACAGAATTTTTTAAGAGCCCTGGGGTTACAGAGAAAAGGCATAAGTAATCCCTACCCTCAGACAGCTCATATTCTGGTGATTGAGAAGGAGATAATTTTTAGGTACATATGGGATATATGGAAGGTCATCTTAGAGAAGACTACAGGAGATAGGAGAGGGGATAGGAAAGACCTTCTCCTGCAGAAGCACCTGCTGGGTATTAGACACAATTGACAAAAATGAAACAGCCTTAAGGGGTTGACATTCTACTTGGGGTGATGGTAAGTGAAGAACAACCTGTAAACAGACAAGTAAACAGGAAGTACATACATAGCAATTTGTGGGAAGGGTGAGGATGTGAATCAGTGGCTGGAGAGAGTATCAGACAAGGCTTGATCTTGAACTGCCTCGTAAAGGAAGCCAAAGATTCTAAACTGATGTGTTTTGAAGCAGGTCCAGTAAACACTGGTGTCACTGTGGAAAGAACCCAACAACCACCCGAAGGAGGATGTTATTTTTATGTAAGCACGATTTGTTCATGAGGTGGTCAATGTCTCAGCCCTTGTCAGCTTCTCAAGCTGTCTTACTTCCACATCTGAAATCATTTTCACGATGAATAGCATTCAGAGCTTGTCTTCCTTCCTTGTTTGTTTTTAAGAAGTTTTGATGTCTTTTAGTTTTCATTGCACAGTCATTTCCTGATAGCTTATTTTGCCATTTTTCATGATGATTTCTAGATTCCTCCCTGGTAATAAAGAAAAAAACACTCAAGTGCAACTGGTCCACAATAAAATCAAGTTTGATGGTGGATTCAGCACTCTGGACATAAACTCCTCATTCCTTTAACTCTAAACAGGGTTACATTGTATATTATGCACATATATGTTACATCCATATTATGTATATCTATATCTACATATAGATATAGATATACACACATATATTATCATTTGTTCTTCGCTGGGGGCCAGGAGGAATAACTTCACTAAACCTGATTCTAGTTGTCCTTTTATTTTTAAAATTTTTATTATCTTGAACTTGACAAACGTCAATGTAAACATGTCCTCATGTATAGAACAGCAAAAGAGGACTGTATCTTGGTACTGAAAATCTCTATTGTGTCCAGTTTCTTTATTTTTAAAAGTATATGTTGAGGTTGTCTGTGCCCTCACCTGAATTTCCTGCTGATTTTATCTATTCTTTTAAAAATATTTCTTTGATACTCTTTTCCTTTTTCTTCTTATTTTTGGGAGGTGTTACTCACTCTATCCCCCAAATCCTTCTACCCATAACTCTACCTCAGCCCCATCCTCAAAATGTCTCAATTTGTTAGAGGCAACACCCATTCAATGATTAAGGGTAGGTAAGAAGAAATAGGCAAAGAATGACCTCTTTTAGCTAGTCAAAAAAAATCAGTCAGAAAGGGGAAGATCTCTAGGGTTTCTGGCCAAAACAGAAACAATTACTATTTTTACTCACTCTGAGTCATCAGAGCCCAACCAATGACCATGCGAGGCTTAAACTGGGACCCATTTTCTAGACAATACAAAGATTGAAGGAGCTCTTCCTTTGGGAGTAAGGTAGTTTAGCTCAATAAAGAGAGTCCCAAATCTCACCCAAAGGGAAAATCCCCCAAAGTCTCTAGTGTTGTTGTTGGTTAGTAGTTTTTCAGTTGTATCCAACTCTTTGTGACCCCATATGGGGTTTTCTTGACAAAAGAAGGTTTGTCATTTCCTTTTCCAGCTCATTTTACAGAGGAGGAACTGAGGCAAACAAGGCTAAGTGACTTGCCCAGGTTCACATGGCTACTATGTATTTGAAGCCAGATTGGAACTCAGGAAGAGGAGTTTTTCTCACTTCTGTCTGGAGCACAATATTTACCATGCCAGCTAGGCACCCTCTAGTGTAGCAAGCTGAAAAAAGTGATGATACAAGTTCTACTTCCCATAGAAGTTTTCCCTTCATGGCCCTGAAGAGATATTGGATTCCTATACATTTTCTCTCCTAACATTGGAAACTAAAGGAGTCTGAAGAGACCAAAGAGGTGAGATCTCTTTTCTTCCCCACTCTTGACAACTTTGCTCTCCACCAATGATGAGAGATTCACACAACTGGTCCTTTAAGTTGAGGTTACACACAGTTAAACTCTGGGTTGTTTTTTTTTTTTGGTACAAAAATCTGGGTAATGGAAATGTTTAGGTTAAAGAAACAAGTAGAGAATGTAACAGTTACTGGACAGACACAGGAAGAGGAAATTGGGGGAAGAGTAAACCTTTTGTAACTTTCCATCAGTCTTTCCGGGGTGGGGTAATGAACAAGAGCTTCAGTCTCCATTCTGAAATGTCTACAAGGGCTGGATGATCTGGTTTGCTCTGTCCCTCTTCTACCACTGCTCACCTCTACTTTCAGTTTTTCCTCTCATCTGCCACATCTGTGTGGTCAATTCGTTCCCGCTTGACTCATTAAATTGGAGGAGGAGTTGGGAATGCCATCTTCACATTCCTTCCTCTCAAGCTGTTTTCTTATGCCTCTTCCAGGTGTGACCCAAATTCCTCTTCTAGCATAAATTCACAGTAGTTCTATCACTCTCAGTTGCTTCCTCGGAAGTACAAATTGAAGAATTCAAATAAAAAAGGTAAATTAAAAATATTTAATGCTTAATGACGGCACTAAGCAGGCAACAAAAACTACCAGATAGGCTCCCTTTTGGAAGACTTTCATAATAAAGGAGGCTTCAAGGTAGGTACTGGTTGAATTGAAGTGTTTCTTCTGGCCAAGGAAATAGCCTGCAGAAGCCATCTGGGGATAATTGTTATGTGCTTTATTTAATCTAACAAAATTGTGGTCTAATGGTCTAGTCCATAGAAAAGAGAGCGTTCAAGAATTCAACCTTGCTGGAACCATGGCATTAACACAGTGAAATCTGTTACAATTACCCAAATATCTTATTCATTGATTTTTTTTAAAAAAATAAGAATAACATATTTAAATGAACACCAACATGCTATATATTTAAATTTCTAAATTATGTACTATGAGTCCTCACCCCCCCATACAGAAATTTATTGGTAGAAATCAATATAGTAACGACATGAGGAATGTATCATCCCCATTATCCTGTCTGCTACAGGAATTGTCCCAAAGATGCTTTAAGGGAGAATCTGGAAGATGAGCTTCCATCCCTATATTTTTATTCTATTATAAAAATAGTCATTTCGTCAGTCTTTGCAATAGTTATGGATTATTAACTATAACAGAATAATAGCAGGGGAGCCACTTTTCCCAGGGTCATTTCTATTTAAAACTATATTAGAAAAATGAGATGAGTAAAATTAATGATGTCAAAAATAATAATTAATAATAATAATCCTGTTTAGCTAGTCCTAAAACCATTCCTGTCTCTCCTGGATAAAAGAAGGTATGGTTTCTAAGTCAAAAAGAGTCTACCAAAGATATTGTATTAATCACTCGAAGTGCACGCATGACATCAAGTTATGTGCCTCACCCCCAACACAAATAAACAAACAAAACCTTAAATTTTCTCTTCAATGCATGGAAATTTTCCCCAATGAGAACTATATGTAAAAAAAAAAATAGTTTGCAGAAAAGTTTCTTTCATAAAGGTTTCATATCCAAGATATAATGAATTCATTTAGATTTATGCAATTCTGCAATAGATAAATGATCAGAGCATATGAACAAGACACGTTAAGCCTTTTTCTGGGGGCCATTGGCCCTAAAAAAGAAAAGGGAAGGAAATCATTCCTTTATTTCCCTTTCAGTTTGTGCTCCACCCTTATCACTCTCCCCCTCCTCACCTCTAAAGAGAACTGTGTTCGTCTTTTTCAATGTAATTCAAAAAAGAGTAGCCCTGGAACAGGTGGCTCTCCTTCTACTGTGCTCTGTGATGAGTTTTCTTCTGGATTTTGCACTATTTATAATTAAATAAACCTATTGGGATATAAGTTGATTTTCTATTGACTCACTGAAAGCCTCTTTAGGACAGCTGGAGTGGCACATAGCATAATGGTGCTGATGCGTACCTGTGCTCTTTCCACATCATTTTGATTTCTTCTACTAGATCTCAATATTTTCAGAGTTTTTCATTACAAATAAATCCAAAGTTATTGATATTTAGTATAGCCATACCTATGTCTGGGAGATAATGAGCCCTAGCTCTGGCTGTGTTCAAGTATAGTTTGTTATATTATCAAGGATATTTTGATGTCTATATATAGGAGAGAGGGAGGGGAATAAGTATTTACAGAGAACCTACTATGCTCCAGGCACTGTGCTAAACACTTTTGCAATATTATATAGACCCTCATGACTCTGCGACATAAGTGCTACGATTATCCTAGTTTTTTTACAGTTGAGGAAACTGAGGCATTTGCCCAGGGTCACACAGTAAATGTCTGAAGCCAAATTTGAACTCAGTTCTTTCTGATTCCAGACCCAGTGCTCTACCCACTGCTCCACTAATTTTATCCCAGATTTATAGGGTGGGAATTTTTCACTCTTAGTTTGTACTTCATCTTCGTTTCCAGTTTGGGCCAAGATTAAACACCTCATGGCAGTTGTGAGACTTTCTGGACCTAGTATGATCCAAACTCACACTGTAGATTAATCCACAGGGTTTTCAAAACACTCTATAGGGATCAAGAGTACTCCACAGCTAGTACATATCTTCGTGGTCATAAAGGAAGAAAAGAACACAGGGAGATGATAGAGAGACAAGAAGGGGCAGAAACATTTAAATTCAGACCATGTAAAATGAAGAAAGTTAGATTAGATCATCTCCCAGGTCTCTTTATGTCTACATGCTTCGGACGCTAAGAGCCAAAGAATATAGATCATGAAGCTGAGCAAAACCAAAAGCCGTTATGTGAAATGTGATTTCATTGATTTGTGATTTTAAGCAACAAACTCCTATCACCTAACTCCCCAAATCACCAGAAATTCAGGAAGAAAAAATCCTGTGCCTGTGCTTATTTCAATTGACCTGGTCATTGTTTTAATCATCTCAATTGCCTACTTTTCCACAGTCTTACATAATCAATTATGCCTTCAGTTTTAGGGCTAACGGGCACTCGTTAGCAACACTGACCTGTTGCTAATGACCTGAACCGTATTATATTATTTGTGTGCAATGCCACTGGGGCTCTGCCCTAGCACCTAATTCCCCTCCTAATTGCCATCATCAATCAGGTTTGGCTAAGATGTCAATTGGAAGAATTTCTTCTTCAATGAAGTGAAACTGGTTACTAGCAATAGTAAGAAATGGGAAAATATGGGTCAATAATTGTATTCTCCAGGACCAAAACTATCATATACGCATCTCACAAACACATTTTTAAAGAAGCCAACCCTGCCATGTGGAGCTACATTCAGATCACTGGTTGGGAATATTTGATCAGTTACTGATCCCTGCATAGATGTGGATTTCATTTAAACACTTTTTCTTTCTTTTCTTTTATGGTGATTGTTTAGATGATGATAATGGCCATGAAGCGCTGCTCATGATTGTAGAAGGAATTAAATTTTTTCCCCTCAGAATTTGTTTAATCCCCTCTTTTGGGGAATTAGAGACTAGACCATGACTCCAGCACTTTCAGGAAACTTTTCACCCCAAAAGCATATGTAGTTTGCATTCGAAGGGATTATTAACATGTGTGAGTATAATACATATAATGTGTATTAATATGTGTTTGTGTCCAGATTTACTCATTAGTCAATATTTACATAAACAAGAGAGTTAGGGTAGCATGATGGATAGTGAATTGACTTCTAAGTTAGGAAGACTTGGGTTCATGTCCTGTTTTTGACAGAACTGACTGTGTGATTCTGAGCATTATTTAACTTCTTAGTACTCTAGGCAACTCTCTAGGATTGCAAGTTTCAGAGGTGCCAAACTGAGCTGACCAAGTTTATTTTCACACCTGGATCAAGCATAACCCCATATAATGAAAACACAGAAGTAGTCCCTATCCCTTGTGGGAACCAGAATCAGAACTAAAACAAAAAATAATGTGAGGAACCAGAGCACGTTTATTGAGTTCCCCAGCAAGGGAGCCCCATCCACATGGGCAGGAGAGAAGAAAGGACAAAGCTTATATAGGTTTCAATTTAGGTAGGAGGTGAATTAGGTATGAGGTACCTCAGGTGTGGAAAAGACTATCCTGGGGGCTTGTGGAGTAGGAATAGGTGATGGGATGTTTCTTGATTAGACAGGGCACGTTGCTAGGGCCAGTAACAGGAAAGGTTTTTCTTCAGGTTAGCTATCTCTTGTAACTCTTTCATAACAGATAGGACTGTCCTTACTCTTTCAGCAATAAGGATAGTCTCAGATAGGGTTGTGACATATAGAGAATTGGGTGAGATGGAGTTTTTATTGTTATTCAGTTGTGTTTGACTCTTTGTGATCTCATTTGGGGTTTTCTTGCCAAAGATACTGGAGAAGTTTGCCATTTCCTTCTTCAGCTCATTTTATAGGTGAGGAGACTGAGACAAAGGGGTTAAGTGACTTGCCCAGGGTCACACAGCTAGTAAATGTCTGAGGCTGGATTTGAACTCAGGAGTCTTCCTGACTTTAGGCTCTGTACTCTCTCCATTACACTATCTAGCTGCCTGAGACAGAGGCACTACAGACAAAATGGAATTGCTTTAGCTTTCTCTGCTACCCACAGCCTATGTATATAAGAAAAAAGTAGATAAAAACTAATCCCCCTCTTCTAGAAAGCAAGAAAACTACTTTATTATTTAAGAAAAAAGCAAAACAATAACCACTTCAGTCAACTATTCATATAATTAGTAAAATTTTGGGTCCTAAATTTTATGGATAATGCCCTCAATTTTCCATTTCAAATTGTAATTGTATATACAGGTTTGATGTGCCTCAAGTCCTTCTCTCTCTCTCATGGTATCTTTTATCATACAAATCACCATTGGCAAAAGTCTAAAACCCACAGCTGCTACGCATCTCTCCATTTTTCTTTGCTTCACTTGCAATTTTGTTTCTTTGGATATGATGATGTTTCATGATTTACCACCATATAGTATCCCTAGGATGATACTGACTATTCAGAAAAAGAGGTTTGATGGCAAGGCACAGTTTGGGATGATTGAAAGTACTGTAAAAATGTCTGAAAGCCTGTTTTCTTCTTCCAATAAAGATCATATATTTGGAGTTAAAAGGTCTCTTAGAGGCTGTCCAGTCAGATGCCCTTATTTTACAGATGAGGAAAGTAAGGCCCAGAGAAGTTCATAGACTCATGCATTTAAGAGCCTTCTCTTTCAAGCCACTCATTTTATAGATGAAGAAACAGATTCCTAGTATTGTTAAATGACTTGCCCAAGAGCACACAGGTAACAATGGCAGAATTTGAACCTAGTGCCTGTGACTCTTGGGCTAACACTCTTTTCACTGTACTGTGTTGCCACTCAGTTGTGCTGCTAGATCATTTTTATCTGCACCATCTGTCCAAATATTTGTAGTGAGAAGTTAACCAAAGTACTGTCCACCCAACCACACATTATATGCCAATTATATAATATACATTAAACCTACTTGTTTTTTTCCGCAAATATATATTCCTAGGATAATATTTTGAAAGGTTATGACTTTCAGGAAGGCTCCTGAGTTCAAATCCAGCCTCAGACATTTACTAGCCATGAGACCTCGGTCTCAAAGAAGTTTGGCAGTATACAAAGACTTAATAAAATATCCACTTAGTATAATGTCTTTCTGTCTCTTGATCTCATTTCTATTAAGAATGCACATGTGAAATCATATTAGTTCCTCTTTAGTTTATTAGTCAATTGGGCATTGGACAGAGAGCTCCCATTTACAATAGAATATCAGCAATTAAATTAAAATCTGTAGATCTAAAACATTTTCTTACCACCCTCTAACCCATTTTCTGCTTCTTCTGCCACCATCACTGCAGAAGCAAAAGAAAGCCACATAGAAGTGAAATTCTTTCACATTTTTTTTTTTGTGAGCTTCCATAACCAAAGAATTTATCAAACGGTCCACTTACTTTTAGCCTTCCTGTACTTAGAGAGGTTCTTGGATAGCTTGTTACAAACACCACACTCAAAGGTTTTCAGCCTCTTGGAATGTGTTTTTGGCTGACATCATTTATCTCCACATTATGAGCCTTCAGAGGAAGATACTGTAGACTCTAAATGCATCAGATACATTATTTTATTTTCTTTCTCTCTATATTGGCATAGAAAGCTATTCAAAATCCTGCAAAGGCTGAAGCAAAACGACAAAATACCCAAATTATTAATTTGATTTTCCTTTAAAGATATATGGATATTTTTCTGTACTGTAGACAAATACTGAGATCCTATGTATGGTAAACTATTTCTCACCTTATGAGAAGATTACAGCAAAGATGTGCTTCTCAACCTTCTTTGTGGCCTGTACTCCTTTGACAGTCTGCTGAAACCTATAGATCCCTTCTTAGAATCTTGACTTTAAGCTGGGGGTGGGAGAAGGGGAATAAAATATATAAGATCACAAACAAATTTTATTGAAATAAAGATGCAATTTTTATTCCATTGAAATTGACAGATTTCCTGAATTCTATCCAGAAGGTATTAAGAACCTCTAAACCAGATGATGTCTGTAGTCCTTAAAAATTGTAAAATGTATTTCTATTCAATCAGAACTAGACCCTGGCAAACTCAGCTTCACTTTGGTTGCTATATTTCATTCATACACACACACACATGTGTGTGTATGTATATATATATGTACACACATACATATACATGTATATAGAGATAGATATAGATCTATATTCCATCTATAAACTGATGGAATAAAATAAACATTTCCATAACAAAGCACAATTAAAAAGATGATCATACATGAAAGAGTAAATCTACTATGTACAACTTGCTATTCATTTAAAATATATAATAATGGTATCACATAAATTCCCTCCCCCCTTATAATATGTGTATACATACATATACATACATATATATGTAAAATTATTCTATATATACTTCTATATACCAGTTCTTTTCTGGATGCAGATAGCATCTTTCTTTATATGCCATTTATAGTTAATTTGAGTATTTATAGTAGTCAAAATGCTCAAAGACTTGCTTAAAACTAGTAGGTCTATGTCTCGTTCTGAATACCTTGATCTCAGGGTTTGGAGGAAACTTCGGAGAGAGAATATCTCAGGGGACAGAGCCAAGATGATGGAGTAGAAAGATGCACATACTCTAGCTCTTCCCTCACAGCTCATAAAATGCCTGTAAAGAATGACTCTCAACAAATTCTAGAGCAGCAGAAATCACAGAACAATGGAGTGAAGGAAATGCCCAGCCCAGGATGACCTGGAAGGCCAATGGGAAAGGTCTGTTGCACTGGACATGGAACAGAGCACAGACCAGCCTTGGCCACGTGGAACTTGGAGGAACAGGGTCAGAACAGGCCTCAGGGGCAGAATCCCCAGCAGCAGTAGAGGTTCTCAGATACCTCAACCCACAGGCGACAAAAACACTTTAAAGGTCAGTGAGATGGCTTTTTCAATCAGAGCCAGAAGGGAGCAGGATCCTCCCTAGCCCTGGCTCCATATGGTGGAGAGACAGCAGCAGTAGCAGCAGCAGGCAGTGGCTGCAGTGGCATTGGCTAAAGCAGGCAGCAGCCAGCATCCATTGTTGGAGTCCTCAGCTTAAAGCCCCTGGGGAAACTGAGCAGCTGATCTGAACCTCAGCCCTGAGTGGCAGCCCTGCCTCCTCCTAAAGCCCCTGGAGGAATTGAGCAACTGATCTTAATCTCAGCCCTGGGCATGGTCCTGGGGTAATGAGAAGTGCTGGCCTGGCAGAGCTGGAGGCCATTGAGGAGTAAACTCCTCTCCCTTGATTGTGCCACTTTGGAGGAACAGAGTCCTTATAGGTCCCTAGAATGTGCCCTACTCTTGACAAAGGACCCAAAAGTCAAGTAATTTGTTGGGAAAATGCCCCAAAAAGGGAAAAAATAAGACTATAGCAGGTTATTTTCTTGGTGAACAAGTATTTTCTCCTATCCTTTCAGATGAGGAAGAACAATGCTTACCATCAGGGGAAGACATAAATGTCAAGGCTTCTGTACCTGAAACATCCAAAATAAATTTTAAGTGGTCTCAGGTCAAGGAAGAGCTCACAAAAGATTTTGAAAATCAAGTAAGAGAGGTGGAGGAAAAATTGGGAAGAGAAATGAGAGCCTTGCAAGAAAATCATGAAAAATCAAGAAAAGTGAGTCAACAGTTTGCTAAAGGAGACTCAAAAAGATGCTGAAGAAAATAACACCTTTAAAGAGAATGTCTCTTTTTGAACTACAACTTTTGAGAAGTAAATGCTTTCTTTTCTTCTTACAAGATTGAAACGAAGGAGAATTTGGTGCATTGTGCTACCAAAGTTGCACTCAGAAAAGAGATTAAAGAAAGCAACAGCAAGTAATTTATCGCTGATTTAGATGGAAGAGCCAAAATGATGCAGCAAGAACCTTGAATTATACAGATATTTCCATTATTTGAGGTGGAGGACTAGTTAAGATTTTGCTGAGTTGTAATTGTTCTGCTATCAGGACTCTTTCTCGCTTTTGTCTTTTTCTGTTCCTTTCCCCCATCCCTAAAAGAAAACAGGACAAAAAACTTGATCAACCCCAAGCATTTATTAGTCAGTCACTGTGTACAGGCATTGTGTTAATCGCTTAGATACAAATAAAAAGTAAAAAGCCATTTCTGGCCCCCAAGGTGCTTACATCTTAAAGGGGAAACAGTAAGTACACAGAACAGTAAATACAAGAGAAATCCAAGCAGATCAAAGCTAAAACTCAAATTTCTTAAGTTAGAGTTGTTTTTCCCTAAAGCATAAGTAGGGCACTTGACCACACTGAGACATGTGTACACTCCACATTAGCGAGAGCAGAAAGCATTGCTTGCGTCATACATTAATGCAGCACATTAACTGGTAAAGTTTCCCATGAGTAATTATTTTAACAGATGACTTGGTGTCTTTTGAATTGCAACATTTACTGAAAACTTTAAAGAAAAAAAAATTAAATCATGAACATGAATGAAACAGAACTGTGGACCCAAAAATCACAATAAACCAGGTTTATTTCCTGTTTCACAGACTGAGTCAATTAAAAAACCACCACCACCATCACATACACACATAGACACTTCAAAGAATCTGACCAGGTTGTTAAGGCTTGAATGAAATCTACCCATACTCTTAGTTCATTGAACTGGAGCAAGATAGACTACTGAGACATTTTCTGAAAGAAATTTGAAATAAGACGAATATTTCTTTTTGTATGGGTACCTGATTTAAATAAAGATAAAATTATGCCTAATATACATACTCTGTAGAACATTCTCAGTTGGTAATGGTAAGTGTATTCTTTTAAAATGTTAAAATATTATTTATTAATTTCTAATATTTTTTTCTTTTTAAATTTTGAATCTTGGATTTCTAGAGTTGGAACCAAGATGGCAGAATAGAGAAAGCATTCAGTTAAGTTCTCCCAACATTCCTGTCCAACTGACTTTAAAAAGAACACCTCCAGTTGAATTTTGGGATGGCAGACATGACAAAAGGTCACAGTAAGGCAATCTTACTGACATCATAAGAAGTCAGAACAGAGAGATCTATGACATGGGGGAAGAAGTGGGCTTAGAGTCCGTGGGATGAAACACCATGATGGGACTAGGTGGCAGTGATAGAAACAGCAGTAACTTCAGGACCTCTTGAGTGAGAGATGGTAAAGGGATCTGGCAACTGGACAGAAAGAGGTTACAGGGTAGCCCTGTAAGCAGGACCAGATTTTGTTTGGCAGTTCCATTGCCAATATCACTTCTGGCTCACAATTCAAGGGCAGAGGGGAACACTTTGAATCAAGAGGGGGTGGAAGGCTCTGAAAGTTTGAAGTTTGCACCCATGCCTCTCTGTTCTCCATGCTGGAAATAGAGTCTAACATTAGCAAGAAGTTCCAAATCAAGAAATGTGGTGGAAAAATGAACAAAGAAAAAAAATACTCAACCAAAATAAAAGTAACTATGGTGGCAGAGAAGATCAATATACAAACAGAAGAAGACAATGAAGTCTATAAACAGCTACAACCAAATCCTTGAAAAAAAAATGAATTGAACATAAGCCTAACAAGAATTCTTGGAAGAGCTAAAAATTATTTTAAAAATAAAATACGAGTGGTAGAATAAAAATTAGGTAAGGAAATGTGATACAAAAATCACTAAAGAAAATACCTAAAACACCATTGGTCTAATGGTAAATGAGGCACAAAAATTCACTGAAGAAAAGAAATCCTTAAAAAGCAGAATTGACCAAATGGAAGAAGAGGTGCAAAAAGTTCACTAAAGCAAATAATTCCTTAAAAATTAAATTGGGGAAGTGAAAGCTAATGATTCCACAAGATATCAAAAATTATTAAACAAAATCAAAAAATTAAAAAAAAGTAAATGTGAAATATTTCATCAGAAAAACAACTGACCTGGAAAATAGTTCAAGGAGAGATATTTTAAGCAAATTGCCTGAAAGTCATGATAAAAATAAAAGAGTCTAGACATCATATTTCAAAAAATTATCGAGGAAAACTGCTCCGATATCTTAGATTCAAGGACAGAATAAAAGTTTAAAGAATCCATTGGTCATCTCCTGAAAGAGATTTTCCCAATAAAAATTCCAGAGCTCCTGGGTCAAAGAGAAAATACTGTAAGCAACCAGAAAGAAATTATTCGAGTATCATGGAGCCAGTCAGGATCACACAGGATTCAGCAGTTACCACATTAAGGTAGCAGAAAGCTTGCAATATGATATTCTGGAAGGTAGAGGAGCTAAGATTATGCCAAGAATAAATTATCCAGCCAAACTGACTATAATTCTTCAGAATTATAGAGGATTTCAAGCATTTTCTATGAAAAGAATACAAAATTCAAAAGAAGCCTAAACAGGTAGAGAGAAAAGAGAAAACATAAGGGACTTGATAAGGTTTTTTTCTATGGACAGATGATACATGTATCATTTCAGAGCTTTATCATTATTGGAGCAGTTAGATTCTACATAGAAAAGAATGCAGGTGTGAATTGATTATGGTGGGATGATGTAAAAAATAGGCGATAAAGAGGATGATGGGAGAAGGAGGAAGGGAAAGAATGAATGGGAAAAATCATCTTACATAAAAGGAAGAGCTTTTAGAGTGGAAAGCAAAATGGTGGGGTAGGGCATAGGCAATGCTTGAACTTTACATCTAAATTAGTTCAAGGAGTGAATATATACATATATATGTATGCATGTATGTAAGTATATGTGTGTATACAGACCCACACACTTACGTATATACTCAACGGGTTATAAGCTCACTTACCTTGGTAGTGTACTTTCCAGGGATATACACATTGATAATGAGGTTGATGTACACATTGTTAGAGCTAGTTCAGCATTTGGGAGGCTCTAAAGGAAAGTATGAGAGAGAAGAGGTATTAAACTGACTACCAAACTGAAGGTGTATCGAGCTGGTGTGCTAACCTCATTGTTGTATGTCTAGGAAACCTGGATGGTATACAGTACCATGCCAGGAAACTGAATTGCTTCCATTTGAATTGTCTTAGGAAGTTTCTGAAGATCCCTGGTTTGAAGATACCAGAGACTGAGGTCCTTACTTGAACTAAACTGTCTGGCATTCACACTCTGCTTTAGAGAGTGTGACTCTGATGGGCTGGCCCATTATTCTAATGCAAAATGTATGCTTGCCAAAAAGACTTGTTTTATGGAGAACTCTCATGAGACAAGCATTCACATGGTGTCAGACTCGCAATTTTCCCTTAGAGAGTTCGTTGCTAGCTTGTTCAATTTCTTTTCTGATATAGGGTTATTTAAATATTCTATTTCTTCTCCTGTTAATCTGGACATTTTATGTTTTTTGTAAATATTCACCCTTTTCACTTAGATTGGTATATAATTATGTAAAATAACTCCTAATAATTGCTTTAATTTCCTCTTCATTGGTGGTTTTTAATTTTTTTATTAAAAAACTTCTAGTTTTATTTTAGTTCAAAGATTTTTAAACAATTTTCAATTTTATTCATTTCTCTTTTGATTGTCACAATTTTCATCTTGGTGTTTAATGATGGATTTTTAATTTGTTCTTCTTCTAGGTTTTTTAGTTGCATGCCCAATAATTGATCTGCTCTTTCTCTCTTTTACTGCTATACATATTTAGAGATATAAAATTTTCCCTAAGTACTACTTTGGCTGCATTCTACAAGTTTTGGAATGTTATCTTGTTATTGTCATTCTCTTTAATGAAATTGTTGATTGCATCTACAATTTGTTCTTTGACCAGTTCATTTTTTAATATTAGATTACTTAATTTCAAATTAATTTTTAATTTTTGCTTCCATGCCCCTTAATTGAATGCAATTTTGTTGCATTATAGTCTGAAAATTATGCATTGAACATTTCTGCTTTTCTGCATTTGTTTGTAAGGTTTTTGCACCCCAGTAATTGTTAATTTTTGTGAAGGTGCCATGCACAATTGAGCAAAATGTATACTCATTTTTATTTCCATTAAGGTTTTCAGAAGCCTGTGATATCTAACTTGTCCAAAATTCTACTCATCTCCTTAACATCTTTCTTATTTTTATCATTAGTTTTCAGAACGGAAAGTCGAGATCCCTCACTAGCATAATTTTTACCGCCTATTTCCCACTATAATTTATTTAACTTTTAAAAAAAGCATTTGGATCCAATGCCATTTGGTGCAAATATGTTTAGCATTGATATTACTTTATTGTCTATTATGCCTTTCAGCAAAATGTGATTTCCTTGCTTATCTCTTCTTATTAGGTCTATTTTTGTTTTTGCTTTAAAGAGATTTGCAGAAAATATAAAACAATTTCATTCTTCTCACTAAATTTTGGAAAGCATAGTTTTTTTCCCCATAAAATATGTTATGTATGTTAACAGGTAATGGATTTATTATTCCCCAACCTCTCTGAATTGCAGTTCCTTCCCTCCATTATTTTCTATTTCTTCTGTATGTAGCTTGCTAGTACACATTTATTTGCATGTTGTTTACAAGCTCCTTGAGGGAAAATACTAACTTCTGTCTTTTTCTTTTGTTTCCCCAGGGCTGAGCACAGTGCCTGGCACATGGCAGATACTTAAATATTTAATCATTGATTGAGATGGATTGTCACAAAGATATAAGGTTCTGTTTCAAACTGACCAGCCACCATGTGACTCTGGAACCATCTTCAGGTCAGACAAGCCTGCAAGTCACCAGTAATTGATGATCATTTCTTTTTTGAATGAGTTAGTGAAGATAAAGTCTGCCGATGAATATAGATGGCTATCTAGGTCAGTTTCGGGGAGCTGAGGAACTTTGAGGCTATGAACACGTCTAAAAAGATAGCTTATTTCTCTTCTCATTTGGAAGAAAGGGTCAAGAAGTTAGCTTTCTACTAGGTATGGGATGGGACTTCTAAATGGCACATAGTGACTAGGACAGAGAGGGGATGGGAGGATAGCCCCTTGAACAGTGCTGCCCATTGGCAGCTGTCCTGACTCTGAACTTGCCAGGAAGACAATGGTAGGAGAAGGAAGACAGTGAAGACTGTAGTTTCTCTCTCTCTCTCTCTCTCTCTCTGTCTTTCTCTCTCTTTCTCTTGCTTTCTGCCCTTGGGAGACTTAGAGTAAGTGAAGGAATCATTGTGGTACAATGGGAAGGGGAGCAAAGAGTAGAAATGGGGGGGGGGAGAGAGAGAGAGAGAGAGAGAGAGAGAGAGAGAGGGAGAGGGAGAGGGAGAGGGAGAAAGCAAGAGTTGGAGATCCTTGAGGCTGGAGTTGGGAAAGAAGATAACTCTACCCAAAAGGTTACTTAACTGTGACCTCTGACCAATACAATTAATAGTCAGCCATAACTTCATGTTACTCAACTGTGCATATCCTTTAACCCAGAAATGCCATTACTAAGCTTATAACCCAGAAGATAAAAGAGAAAGAAAAATAACCTTTATGTGTAAAAATGTTTTAGTAGCTCATTTTGTAATTCCAAAGGAAACTAATGGGGCCACCCATCAGTTGCAGAATGGCTGAATAATTGTGGTATGTGAATATATAGAGGAAATCATCCTGATGAATATCTGGTCACTGAATCCAGATGACTCAGGAGGAGAAAGTGCGGTTGGTGACCTTGCATAGCCCTCCCTCCCTCAAAAAGAAAGTCAAGTGCAAGTCATGTCATCATTTCTCTGATGTCATGGTCCTCTTTGAAAATGAAGGATATACACAACAAAGAAGAAATGTGTACATACATACACATATATACATACACACACATATATACATATGCGCATATGCACACACATATATACATATGTGCATACGCACACACATATAGTGTGTATGTTTATGTATGTATAGCTATATCTATCTATCTATCTATCTATCTATCTATCTATCTATCTATCTATCTATCTATCTATCTATCTATATCAGTTCAGAGAAACCTGGGAAGACTTGTATGAACTGATGTATGGTAAATAAGAACAAGAACAACTTAAACAATAACAATATTGTAAAAACAATAACCTTTAAAAGATCCAAGACCTTTGATCAAGTCAATGAGCAACCATGACTTCAGAGCACTAATGATGAGATATACTAGCCACCTCCTGACAGAGAACAAATAGGTTGCAGCTGTAGAACAATGCATTCATTTTTGAAAATGGAAAAAGGGATTTATTTTGCTTGACTATGTATAGTTGTTAAAATAATTTTGTTTTTCTTTTAAAATTGTGGATGGGAAGAAGAGAAAATGCTTATTAATTACAGAAGAATTAAAAAAAGAATTACATGAACATTTCAGCATCCAGTACTATTCAATCACTACTCTTATTTTTTCTCATTGAAATTTTCTCTGGCCATCTAAATTAACCAAGTCCAACCCAAAAACCATTTAAGCACCTACTAATTATGAAGCATTTTGGAAGGTGCTGAGGAAGTGAAAATAAATTAAAAGGACCCCTGCTTTAAAGATCCATTGAAAGAGAAGGTGGCATTGTTACTGTTGTTTTTTAAACTAGACACTATCTTGTATTGGGGAGATATGTCGCTAGGACAAGCAGAAATATGTTCCTGTTTGCCTGAGTTGAGCAGCTGAACTTCTAATCCAACTCTGTTCCCTGAGAGAAGGTTATGATCACCCCTTTTGTTTTCTTATTTCATGTAAGTAGGCAGTCAGTGGTTTCTTATCTTTTGAGTCTCACTATTGTACCACTATCCCAGAGACTACCCTCCCCAAAATCCCATACACTGGTCTTTTAGTGATTGCATTCTGGTCCTATCGAAATTCTTATGATCTGTGTTCTATTTCAGTTAGGTACTATGAATATATTTTTTAAAAGATGGAAAACAGTTGTCTGCAATTTGGTCTGCAGGTCTTAGTCTAAACAGAGTGCAACATAAGCAACTTTGTTGAAGACAGCATTTTAGCTTCTTTCAGTATCCCTTTCCTGTCTTTTACTGTTATTCTCCCTCTCTCCAACACAGCTCCCCTGTGTTCTTAAATTGTCTCCTGGTTGCTCAGGGTTCTATTCATTCATTCTACAAGCACATACACATTTCTTGCTCTGTGTCTGTCTTCCTCTCTCTCTCTTTCTCACTATGTGTCTGTCTCAGTCTCTCTATCTTTCCGTGTCTCAATCTCTCTCTGTCTCATCTGTGTAACACCAAGCAATTTCATCAGGGAGACCTAAAAATGGGTGGGAGTGAGTATCAGCATAGGCTTCATGTAGAAGGTGGACCTCAGTAGAGCCTTGAAGGAAACAGGATTCTAAAAAGTAGAAGGTGAGAAGGAAAAACATTTCAGGGGGACTGCAAAGATACTGAGGAGTTAATGATAATAGTAACAACATCTAGCATTTATAAAATCCTTTGTGATTTGCGAAGCACTTTACAAACATTATCTTATTTCCCCTCTCACAACTCTCAGAGGTAGACACTATTTTCCTCACTTTACAAAATAAGGCAACTGAGACATATAGGTTAAGTGACTGGTCCAGGGTCACATCAGCAATGTCTGAGGCAGGATTAAAATTCAGGTCTTCCTCATTCCAGAAGTGTGACATTTGGCTGACCTTGGAAATGGAAGAATGGAGAACAGAAATTGGGCCAGTTTAATGATGCTTTGGAGCCTGAGGTTGGACTCTCTCTTATAGTATCCCTTCTTGGTCTCACGTTGCATGCCACATCATTCCTCTTCTGATAGTTAATCCTCATCATATTTATGTAGGGTTTTTCCAGTTTGTAAAGTACTTTACAAATATTAACTCATTTTGTCAATACGAGAACCCTGGAAGGTCAATAATATTATTATCCTCATTTTACAGTCGAGGAAATGGAGACATATAAAGTTTATGTGACTTGATCAAGGTCATACACACAGAAAATGTCTGAGGCAGGATTTGAACTCAGGTCTTCCTGAGACCAGTGCCTATTATCCACTGCTCCACCTAGCTGCTTCATCAGCTGACCTCATGTCCAGTGTCAACTGCATTACATAGCCATTGTTTTGGTGAACCATTGGCTAACAGGGCAAACTAGATTGAGCTAAGATATGAATGGCTGAAAATTGATTCATGTCCTTTGCCATTTCCCTTTCCTTCCTCATACAGTGTAAGTACCTCCTAGCTGAGGCCATAGCAGGCACCCTCCCTTAGGGAGAACATGATATAAGAGTTTTGGGTATCATGTTAGGGCCATTGGAGGTAATATCTGAGCCCATTGATTACTGACTGCTTTGCTTCCCAGAGCAAAGGTTGGCTCTACAAGGATCTCAGGCCTATAGGACCACAGTGTAGGACCACTCTTTCAAAGTGAATCTGGGTTATGAGTAGGAATGGAGGACATCTAAAGTGAAACTCTCACCTAGAAAAGAGGTCATTGATAGCAGTCCAATGATTCAGATATTGACCTTGATAGTTCTATACTCTTCCTTGAAAAAGAGTTGGGTGCATTTTGAACTTAGCCCAGGAGACTTTCTCTTATAATGGGAGCCATCAGCAACATCTTGAATGCAGGGAGTCCACTGCTTGTCTCTTGAATGTGCGCGTATTGAAGCATTTTACTATGTCTCCAGGAGGCCAGACATGGCAGGTCCCTCCTGACAAATACTTCCCAATAACTCTAGTGCACAGTCATGTATGTCCTGGCTTCCTGCACGGAAATTGTTTCTGGGCTGGATTACTGCTTTGCAAATGAACAGCATTTTTCTGCTGTGGTCTTGTGGTCTAATATTAAAACATTTTCACAATGGAAACCCGATGGATTAGATCATTTTCCCTAGGTTTGCATCCCATGGGACATCTAACCTATGTTGCTTGTTTTAATTAAATTACCACATTTTCCATATGATTAAATGCCTGAATAATGAAGACTTATGGGACTGAATTTTAATGCATCATACATTAATATGGGTGACAGGGGGAACATATGATTTTACTTTGAGTGGAATCTTTTAGTAGCGAATGTTTCACCTCTTCCTTTTTGTCTTCCTTGTTTTCTTTCAGATCAAATGAACATTAGAGAAGAGTAAGGCAGAAAACACTGAGTGTTAGGCAGTATGTGCAAGGGGGAGTCATTGATGGGAGCTTTGAAGAAAGAGAGGAAACTTGGAAACTGGTACTGGATTCTGGGTATGTGCCAATGCTTCCAAAGTAACATGATCTGAGGATTGCCAAGCATCAGGTTGCTTACCACTCTTAGATGGCTTCCATCTGTCAGGTATGTCTGCATCTGACATGTGAGACCATCAAAAAGGATAGTCACAGGGTGTCAAATAAGAAAATCCTATGCAGACATTAAAATTTCCCATAATATACAGTCTTGTTCTGGTCTCATGGTGGGAGCTTCCACAGGTCCAAAACTAGTAGGCCAAGATAGAAAACAACATTATGATTTTGTTTGAACACTTTTCTCAACTTTGCTTATTATACTAAAGACACAAACTCTCTCCAACGAGCCAATAATGTTGTGAATGCTTTTGCCAAAACTTATTAAATTCTAGAATCTACTTATGAGATCAGCTCACCATTAGGTATTTTATTGTCCACTTCATTGCTGATGGACAAGATGAGGCAAGCAGCATACATAGAGAATATGGTGATCTCAAGGAGAGGAATTTTATGACAATTTGATCCTGAAGTATATTAGCAGAGAAGTGGAGAAACTGTGGATGCTTTGAAAAGTGGCGTGGACTTTTATTGGGATTATTATAGGATCTTATACTTAAATCTAGAAAGGATCTCAGAGGGCTAGCTAGTGTAACATCTTTTTTTTTACAGACAAGTAAATTCAAGGCCCCAAAAGATCAAATCTTATGCCCAATATAATACAAATAGTTAGAAACTGAGTTTCAATTCTAACCTAAGTCCTCTGATTTCCAATCTTGTTCTCCTTCCCTATGTCATGGAAAGCGATCTCATGAGGGTGGGGGGTAGATGGCAAAGGATGATGGCACCTTGTATGAGTTTTAGAAGAGTCTCCTTCCCAGATTCCCTAACTTTAGCCTTCTCTAAACCAAGCCAAGGATAATTGCCAGGTAAAGACATGCTCACATTATTTTTAGGCTACTGAAATTGAATGATACTTTTTTCCCAATTCTCCAAAACAGGCTTTGACTTCTTCCATTACTGCTCTATGACTTTAAAGTTAGAGAATTGATGTAATTCTCTTTCTATAACTTATATTTGCCTGACCTGTTTCCCTTTTATCTAGAATTGTACACCCTTGAAAATGACATTGTCCATTCTCCAAATGTATCACACGTTTACTACAAGAAATATATGAAATATTTTGATGAGTGGGGAAAAAATAAAGACCTTTGAAAACTATTTTTCAGTATTCCATTGTTGCCCCCTTCTTTTTCTTGTTTGATAGGCTCTTTAAGAAAATGGGAAGATCAGAGCCTTAGATTTTGACTGGAAAAAAAAATCCACTCATCATTATCTTTATAGTTAAGAGATTTATTTCCCAGCTTACTAGCTTGCTGAAACATTTTGAGAAGTGGAGTCTTATATTTAAACATGAGATCTGCTTCCCTTACAATTCACAAGGTTTACTCTGTTTCCTTTTTCAAGTTGGGGAATGATGTTCTAGCTACAAGTCATTGACAATTCCAAGCTGTCCACAAAAGGTCATCTAGCCTACTCATAAATCCCATAGGACTTCCAAATGCAAACCATTTGGGCAATGGGCTGAATCATCAGCATATGCGTTGATGTTAATCTGTTTGGCTATGCTGGGGACCAGACTCTGAGTGGCAGAGGGGTCCGGCTTCATGGCCTTGCTTTTCTGCTTAAGGCTGGCATACCATTTGGCATACCTCATAGAGCATCTGGGGTGGGCATCTTTTTCCCATGATTCATTTCTTCTGTCTAGCATCATACCATCATAGTTATGGTGACTGTGGTTTGCTCCACTCCCTCTTTCCCTCTAGCAGTAAGGGAGTTTGACATAAAATGGAGCTGTGGGAAGGAAAGAATGGACTTAATGCATTCATGAAGACCTTCAAATTAAGATTAATGACTAAATCTTTGCCCCAAATATAGATCTTCTTAGAATGTTACGTATCTTAGTTTGTCTCAATTAAGAAATACAGGCTGAGTGGTGACCTTTTGAAATATATATAAAATTTGCTCAATAATTTCAGTTGCATTCAACTCTTTGTGACCCTGTTTGGGTTCTTTCTTGGCAAAGATACTGGAGTAGTTTGTCATTTTTTTCTCCAACTCATTTTACAGATGAGGAAACTGAGGCAAGCAGGGTTAAGGGACTTGCCCAGGGTCACACAACCTGTAATTGTCTGAGGTGAGATTTGAACTCAGAAAGTTGAATCTTCCCGACTTGAGGCCCAGCATATATCTAATGGGGTTATGGAATTCTTGCTGAATCCCTAAAAAGAAAGGACCATGTCTCTGAAAGCAACCCAGTCTCTGAAACCTTCCCACACAATCCAGACCCTCAAACCAGTCCCTGACGTTTTGACCGAGGCATCTGGCCTATCTAGATACTCAATAATCCCTTAACTTCCCTTTCCCTGACTACTAAACTCCTTTCATTGTTTGCACCTGGCCCACCCCAGGCTATTTGCCGCTCCTTAATCCCATCCAAATATTTTCACAGTCTTTTTCTGTGTAAAAGTACCGATCTTACCCTTCACTAAATTGTGCAAATTCTTAGAATCTCTCCTGCCTGTATTGCCATTACAAATACCTCAGAGTTACTAGAAATCTTGCCCACCTAATAGTGTTATAATAAAACCTCGCTACTCTGACTGAAAGAAGGCATGAGTGGTCAAATTCTTTCAAGGCAGACCTGCCCCGTACTCTTGCATTTTAGTAGTCTCAGCACCTCAAACAGTAACATATTCACTGCATCACCTAGCTGCCCTCTGACACACACACGAACACACACACAGGCTACATATATGTAGCCTATCATATACACACATGTGTATGTGTATTTGTAAATTCATTCCCCACCTTGTTATAGACTAGACATATAGCTATATCTCTATCTAGACATGCTAAGTTATGCAGCTTATACATGTATGATTATAGTCACAATTGTGAGGTTGACAGGTGGTACTGTGCATGGAGTATTAGACTTAGAATCAAAAAAATTAATGCCTGTGTCAAAGGCTGCTGTGTGACCCTAGGCAAGTCACTTAACACCCTCCCCTGGTTTCCTCATCTGTAAAGGGAGATAATAATAGTACTTGCCTCACAGGGTTTGATTTAAATGAGATGATACATGTAAAGTGTTTTATAAACTATAAAGCCCGATGTTAATGCTAGCTATTACTATTGATAATATTTAATATAAATTTTAGACTTTAATAAGGGCCAAAGTTTGAATTAAGAAGAGCCTGAACCTAATAGTCCCCTTTGTTTAACTTAGAGGATGCCTTTTGATGTCAAGCAAATGGGACTTCCTTACCAGACCCTTCTTCTAGCATCCTAGTGATAAGAGAAAAACACCGATACCTTGGGTTGTAACTTCAGCTTTGTCAACTCTGTTAAGATGAACAACTTCAAAGGCCTGTTTAGGACAGGATGTCTGCAATCCGGGTGATGGGGCTTTTCCTTATCTTGAATCACAAAGGCATGCTATGGAAAGAAGATGCCCATAGCTTGGGATCATAAAACCCAACTGATGCTACTTTGTTTACAATGTGTTTATCTAAGAGAACTCCTTTCTCACGGCAAAATGTATATAAGCCAGAAGACTTCTGTACGGGGTAGCCAGAACATCTTTCTGGCTCCATAATGCATTATGTTACTGTTTTCTTTAATAGGGAACTGATTAATTAATCAATTACATCATAAAATGTATGCATTTAGCCTGTTGCCTTTTTTTAACCGAGTTAACACTATTACCATAGCACTTACATAAACTAGAAATTAAAACAAAGATAATTGACCTATTTTATTTATTGCTGTACAAAATACTTTTTCACTCTTACTAAAATTATAATTAATATGATATTTTAGCCAAAGAAATGTAAATGCATATGCTGCATCAGTTTGGATGATGTTGGTATACACTTTGAGATGCAGGAAATCAAAATTGCTTATTCTAATACTTTTCTTTAATGATTCTCAAGGGCAAAACAATACTCCACAAAACTACATAGATCTAGAAGATCATAGACAATTGCAGAAGAAAGGATCACTGGTCAAGCTTGCTAAATCATACTCTGCATTTTTCAATTCTTTCAATTAATTACAAAAAGATTTTTTGGAAATTCAGCTAGGAAATTTCCACGTCTTATGATGTCAACAAGCTGTTCTTACAAATTAACTACAAGGCATTGCATTTTTATATTTTTAATAAAGGAGTTCATAACCTACTGTGAACAATTTTTAAACAGACTTGGAAATTCTGTGTATCCCTACTCCTGCTCCAAGCCTAGAGTAGTTTGTTGTGGGTGCTATGTTCTGTATACTAGGGGCTGGGCTGAGGCTAGGAAAAGGTGACACCTGCTTGGCTGAGAGACCCTGGAATCTTTAAGGTTTACTACTTGCCTAAGTGGAGAAAAGACTTCAGATTCAGAGAGGCTGTGGCCTCTGGCGTGTTCTGAGAACATGACATTCTCTCTCAAATCATGGCATTTTCTCTAGCTGTCTTTCCACTCCTGGAATGCTTTTCCCCCTCATTGCCAGCTATTGCCTTCCCTGGCTTCTTTTAAGTCCTCAATAAAATCCTGTCTTCTACAGAAAACTCTCTTAATTCTGGTTTCTTTCCTCTCTCTATTACTTCCTCTTTATCCTGTATATACCTTGTTTGCATACATTTTTTCGCTTGCCGTCTCTCCCCCTTAAATTGTGAGCTCCTTGAGGGCAGGGAGGGGTTATCTTTTGACTCTTTTTGTCACCATGGTGCCTAGTACCCAGTAGTAGGTGCTTAATGAGTGCTTATTGGTAACTGATTGATTTCTAAATAATAATATTAATAGTTACAATTTATACAAGGTCTACTATGTGTCAGACATTGTGATAAGCACTTTACAAAAATGATCCTATTTGATCTTCACAATCCTAGGAGGTAGGTGTTATTAGTATTCCCATTTTACACTTGAGGAAGCTGAGGCAAACAGAGGTTAAGTGACTCGCCCAAGGTTGCCCAAGTGTCTGAGGACAAATTTGGATTCAGGTCTTCCTGACTTCAGGCACAGCTCTCTACTGACCATACCACCTAGCTGTGATTCTGTGAAATTTGACACAGAGTGGGTGTAAATCAGGGTTGTGCTGGTAAATGTTATCAACTGGTTCTCCCCCTCCCCCCCAAAAAGTACCCATGATACTCTTTTAAATTTAATTTGCTTTCTTAGCATTTTCTCTATCATTTTCTTAAGACTAAATAATAAACCAAATAATAAATCAAGTCCAGACTTGTAGTATTTGCTATTCTCAGGGGTTATTAATGCTCACCCTAAATATTCAACAATTACAAACCCTTATGAGAGAGCTCTAGCACTTACCTTCCTGAGCAGGTTGCCAATCATCATTTGGATGGGAAAAGTGGAATAATTGATGTAAAGTCATTGAGTTTAAACCTGAAAGGGACTTTTGAGGTGATCTGGTATGATCCCATTTTACAATTGAAGAAACTGAGACCTGGTGAATTTGAGTTGTGACCTTTGGTCTTCAAGTAACTTGGTAGCTAGTGTGTTCTTTTTCTGCTTTCCCTAATCACTGAAATTTTCCAATGGGAAAGGCTCAAGCACTTTCTTGTCATTGAAGAACTAGAGTGATTCCATTTGGGGTCATAGTGAAAGGCAGGAAAAAAATGGGATGAGAAAGGGATATGATGGAAAAATGGGTAGATAAATGGAGAGACAAAGAGAACATGGCATTCCTCATTACTCTAGTTTCTTTAAATGGCCCTCTCCTTAGAGATGGAAGAATCTTATGATATGTTTTTTCCTCTCATTTTCCTGATGAAATGAATCCTTGAAATCTTAGAGTCTCAGAAGTGATACATCCTTGGAGAATTTAACTGAATGAAGCAGAAAGAAAAGGAAATAGGGAGGGGTTGCAAGTAAGTGGAGAAGTCTGAGGTGAAGGTGGGGAGTGAAGGCAGACAATGAAAAAGATGAATGGTGGAAGTAGGGTCACTTCTAAAGAGTTGAGGTGTAGTGAAAAGACAGAGAAGTAGGATTAACAAAAAAGCCTAGGAGAAAGGAAGAATCAAGGTGTATGTCGTGTGATAGAATGAAAATCAGAAAACCTGGGTTCACATCTCAGCTCAGACTCTTCCTGGCTGTGTGACACTGAAAAATCCCTTAACCTCTCTGAGCCTTAGTTTCTTCATCAGTAAAATGCGGATGATAAGAGTCTCTAACCTCCCAGGGTTGTTCAAAGGATAAATGAGATAATATATCTCAAAGCTCTTTTCACACCTTATTATAAACAAGAGCTAATATAATCTTGTACTTTGAAAACAAAATGCTACCACTTAATTTAGTTCATGTTCTTCCATTGGGCATGGAAAGGAACTCAGTGACATAAAAAGTTAACCTTTGGGAAAGTAGGAGGTCTTCCCAGGTCTTCTATCCCTTCCAGATGAAATGAGTTTTATGTATAAAAGAAAATGAAAGCCACTTCTCTGTTATGCCGCTGGGTTCCATTTCTAAGCCTTCACAGCTTTTTTCTTAGCACTGCAGAGGCAATGATGAGTCATATGGGGGAGCCATTTGCCAATATCTCGGTAGCCTGCTCCTTGGTTTGTTTCTAAAGCAGATACATTTATCTTTTCTGGGATGGTTAAATCATCAATACGGAATGAAAGCGTTGAGATGTTCTCAATTCTGTTCCTAAACTTAAAATTAGAACAGGCCGCCCTGATCTGATTTTAAATTCATTGGCCTTAACCAAAAAGCTCGGGATGCTGCTTCGCTTGACTTCCCAAAAGCAATACATCACCCTTCGAAGCCCTCACTTAACTGTTGGGATTGCCAAATGAAGGCCCGATTTTACGTTGTGCGCCATGAGGAACTGACACGAAGGACTGAATGCGGAGGAAGGACTTCCCACTGCAACTGCTTTGGAGACAGTGCTGGTGAAAAGTCAGACAAGCAGCGTCTGTGCGCACCTTCCCTCTCCTCGCGCTGCTTCACTGACACAGGCGTGAATGTAACAGAGTGCCGAAAGCAAAATGCCGCCCTTTGTGCAACCCACAGCAGATAGATCCAATTATTTTTCTGGTTGGGCTACTGTCTCTGCTCTGGCCCGTGCCAACGTGGTATCTGCTGTGTAGAACAAGGGAAAAAACTGGCAAGAATTTGGACGTGGGTCCCAGCAGAAAGCCCTCACCAGAGCCGGTGGGTTTGCTCAGTTAAATGATGAAGCCGCTCAAGAAAAGCTAGCTGCTTTAATCCCTGTGCGCATTCCAGACCTTGTACTCTCTCACTGACTACCACGTTCAGAAACAATAGTCCCACAATAGGTCCCCTGAAGTCTCATTAAAAGAAAGAGGAATTGATCCTCACATTTCAGAAAAAGGGCCTTTGGATCTGATAAAGGAGTCCTTCGTTGAGGCTTTGAACACCTCTGGGCAGCCTTTCTAAAGGCGCGCACAAGAAAATGGGGGCTGGCAGGAGGTTTTTGAATGTTCGCTTGAAAGAAGAGAGGGCAGACCAAAGGATTCACATTCAGTGCAGCTGGGCTCGTAGCACCGTGGTTCATGGTAATTAGTTGGCCAGTGAAAAGCAGACAGCTCACAGTGACTGTGGGAAAGTGACTTGGTGATTTGCTACTGCCCGGTCAGCCTCACAAAAGAATTGTCAATGGAGCACCGGCAAAGAAGATGAAATCCAAATAATGACAGGCTGCATATTGGGTGTGGTGATGGCGCCATCCGTCTTGAGAAGATAATTGAAAGTCTGTTCAGTGGACCCACCAGAAGCTATAATCTATAAGCTGGAGATAACGCTTAAAGGGTCAAAAAGAGTCTAATGGATGGGGCGTTGGTGAATGGGGAGCTAAAGGTGTCTTCGTCTCCCCATTCCCATTCATTAGCTGAGAAATTTGAATTCTGGGTGGGTGGGGAAGTTGGCATACAAATTCAAACTCTCATGTTCTACAATTTAGTGCTCGTCCTAATTGAACACATGGAGAATAGAATGAACGACAGAGCTGTGAGAAACCCAGAAACCGGCTGTGAGATTATTTGTAGCTGAAGGCTAATTTTGCAATTATTTACTTAGATTTGACCGTGCATCAAGTGTACAGCTAGAGAAAATACAGGAAGATTATTTCTTATAAAATCAGATCTCAAAGATCATAAGATCCAACTCATACTCTGAAGAAAAATCCTCTTACCAATATCCTTGCCAAGAGACCATCATTCATTCATTCCTTCTCTCCCTCCCTCATTCATTAAGCATTTAATAAGTTCTTGCTGTCTGCTTGTCCGTATTGTACATGTTGGAGATACAAAAGCAAAATGAAACACCTCCTAACACAAAGAAGTTTACATTCTATGGTGGGGGGGAAGAACATGAATACAGATAAAAGACATCATGGTAAAGAAAACAAGATCTGGGTTTGAATTCAAAAGACTTGGGTTCAAATCCCAGTTCTTCTACTTGCTACCAGTACAACTTTGGTCAAATAACAACTTCTCTTAGCCTCAATTTCCTCTAATGTAAAATGGGATGGTTAGACTAGGTGACATCTGAGGTCTCATTTACCTTTCTAAATCTATGAAACTATAAGTATTTGCAACATATAGGCAGTAACAGTAAAAGAAACGTCAACGTGGAATGGGGAGGGTGATGAAAACTAGAGGGTATAGGATTGGTTCCTTGTTTGAAATGGCATTTGTGCTGAGTCTTTGATGGAATCTAGGGAGTCAGTCTATGAGAAGTGGAGAGGGAGAGAATTCTAGGACTGGGGCACTATACATAAACAGTCTGTACATATAAAAATATCTGTGCATAATATGGAGCTAGACAACTGAATGTTGTGTATGAGAAATGGTAAACAGGCCAGTTTGATTGGAATGCAGAGACCATAAAGGACGTAATGTGACATAAGCCTGACAAGGTGAGCTGGACAAATCATGCTGGCAGTCATGTGGAGGTTGGATTGGAGAGGAGAGAAACTGAATGTAGGGGGACCAATTAGGTGGCACCATCTTGCATACCAGATGCACCATACTCTAAGCTGCTTGACTCATTCTGTGTCCAAATCCAAATTCACTTGTTCTCTGTTTTGGGGAAGTTATACTAATATGTATGAATGCAATTTTCTCTTGATAACTAGAGCCCAGAATAAGTCCCAGGGGTTAGAAAAGACTCATTCCCTGTGTACATAGACAACTTCCCTCTCAACTGCCTTTGAGCAAAATAAAATAGCCACAGATTAGTAATTGGTTAACCACATTTTGGTCTTAATATTGGCTTTTAGAAACTAGAAGGGCTGAAATGCACAATAAAATTTAAAGAAAGACATTAAGTTTTGGAATAGAGAAATTCTTTTCTAGGAAGTGAGAAAGGAGAGCAATGAAGGAGAATCACAACATTTGATCTGCTGAAATCCTTCTGTTCACTCAAGGTCCTGCTCAGTTATCTCCTCCTCAAAGACACTTTCTGTTATCACAAATTAAAAATGCTCTTCTTTAATTTTTTTTAGTCTTCACAGGAAACTCTGCTTGTCATCCTATATTTTGCATTTTATCCTATATATTTTTGTACATGAAATAGCTTCCATGTTAGATCATAAATTCCTCAAAGAAAGAGACAGTCTGGTTGCCTTTCACATAGCTTTGAAAGAGAACATGGTGTAATGTAATAAGTAAGGCTGAAATGGAAAGGAACTACATTTCCCATAAAGTCTGCTCATGAATCACAAATAGTAACTGCTGAACAAGGCTCCATTGCCCATCGAGCTGTGTGTCCAGCATGCAGGGGATTAATGGAAAAGAATTTGGAGAAAAAAGGGGAGTTATAAATTTTGCTGATGGATTGGTGAGCAGTGTCAACAGCAAACTTTATTGCTAAGTTCTAAAAGGAGAGTCTTGCCTGGAGGAGACAAAAGAGGAAATTCTTACTCTAGAAAATCTGATCCTTGTTATTATTATCTTTGTATCCCCAGTGCCTGAAATAATGTCATATTCATAGTAAACACTAAATAAATGCTCATTCAACTGAACTACATCTCACCATTCATTTATATCCTAATTCACTAATTGGTGATATCAGAAATGACTAATTACAATAACTGGACATGATAACTGGATATAACACTTACATCTTAATGTCTGACTGTTACTCCGTTTGAGGTTTTCTTGGCAAAGATACTGGAGTGACCATTTTCTTTTTTACAGAGGAGGAAACGGAGGAAAAGAGCATCAAGTGATTTATCCAGAATTGCATAGGTGGTGCCTGAAGATAGATTTGAACTCATTAAGATGTCTTCCTGATTCCAAGCCCAATGCTCTATCCATTGCATCACCTAGTATAACCACTGTAAGACCAGTACCACAGCAGAAGGACCACAAAAGCTCAGAAAACACCTTAGTCAGCACATATTTGACTTACTTGCAATGTTGAGGGATATGATAATCCAAAGCACCACTGGTTTGGGATATAAACTTCTTTGCAAAATCTTGTAAAGAAGGATGATAGAAGATTGTCTGTAGTATGATCTCATAAAGTCGTGAGAAGCAGTGGAAAGAAAAACCACTTTAAAAAAACTTGGCAGGAAATGCAGCTAAAGAAGACATCTCAAGGTCATTTTAGAATGAAAGTGGAAGCATCTGCTTGCCAAAGTTATTTGCCATTGTGATGGAAGAGATTCAACACCTAGTCTAAGTTGAAGAGAATTTCTTTGGAGATGGCAAAGGTCTCCAGATTTCAATTATGGCATATGACATTGTTCCGGTTGCATTAAACTCTGAAACATTGCTGTGCTTTCTAGAAGAGGCCTGTAAGCAACCAAAAGCAATTGACCAATTATCCACACAGAAAAGAGCAAGAAGATGAAGAATGTTTATTGTTTGGATAGACAGACCAAATTTGAGATGAAAAAGAAAAGACGATATAGAGCTGACCCATCAGTGTGTAGATTTGGGATCAATAGAATAGATAGCCAATAAATTGAGTCTAGGAGTTGAACAGTGGACCAATGGGATAGTTTGCCTTTGAGAAATGTCAAAGATCCTTTAATGTATCTGAGTTTTTTTATGTAAACAGACCCATCTTCTTAAGACCAGAATTCTTCTGGTATTGCTGTGCGGCAGTAAGACATGGCATGCAATGCTTTTAGAAGAATTAAAAATTGATGTCACTTGAAGTCAATGGTGTGTTTCATGGTACATGTGAGTTTGTTACTCTTTCAGAATGAGTGAAAAATTTCTTCTGTCAACTTTTATATGGAAATATAGGGTGGTTTTCTGCGGAAGGATCAACCTTGTCCTTGGTGCCTTCAAAAAGTCTGAGCAATCATGAAATCTGTCAGTTGAGAAATGAGATCACTATGGGGAAGGACCCAGTGTTTGAGGGAAATCACTTTTCTCCTTGTGCTTCCACTTTTTGTTGCTGGGAAAAGAGAGGAAACATCTCTCTCTCTTCCCTTCCCTATCCACCGCTGGCATCTGGTAGTGGAGAACTTTCCCAGTAAGAGAAGGCAGGTCTATCAGAGAGAGAGCCCAGAAAGACCAGCTGTGAAGTTGAGAGTTATCTCTGTACTGGGGAGCTGACTTGTGGAAAAGAACAGGTCTAGACAATCCAGGAGCGCAACTTTCCCTGAAGGCACACTGTGCCCAAGGGGAATGGCATGAGGTTACTACATTCAAAGCATGCAATTTCTGCCATGTAGTCTTGGCCAAGTATGTTCCCTATATGTGAGCCCCTCAACTTTTTTGATAAGTCTTCCCCAAAGCACTGTTTGTATTTGCCAGAGACTGGGCCCTAAGTTTATAATTGTGGGGGGAATATTTTGTAGCACTTAATTTTTCCTGTACCGGTGGTAGGGAAACTTGTGGCCTCAAGGCCATAGGTAGCCTTCTAGGTCGTTGGGTGTGGCCTTTTGACTCAGTCCAAGTTTTACAGGACAAATCCTTTTTTTTAAGGGGATTTGTTCTGTGAAGTTTGGACTCAGTCTAAAGACTGTACTCAAGGACCTAGAAGGCCACATATGACTTTGAGGCTTCAGGTTCCCCATCCTGTCTTATACCATTTCAGTACCTATCTTTGTTTTGAGATAATGTGTTCTCTACCTAACCATTGAAGGTAAATACATGAATCAGGGGCTTGTGAGCTATAGTTTTAGGTGATGCAACCCAGGGTAGTCCTACCTCATAGGACACAACCTGCAAATGCAAGATGCAGTAGAGTGGTCTGGAGGTTTGTTAGATGTAGCGTTCTCTCTTTTGATGGCAAAAGGCTCCTGCTCTCCTCAACAGAATGATATGCAGGTCTAGGAAGGCTGAAAACAAATTTGGATTTTAGGGAGAGTGGCTAAGACTATCCTGGCCAAGCATCCCTGAACTAATGACATTGTAACTGAATTGGGATCATGGGGGAGTAGACATGGTTCAAAACAAAGGGAACTCTGTCAAGGTCCAAGATGGCCACTTCAACAGTTTTTGGCCCAGTCCTTTTATTAGCAGGAGGCAGTTCTCTTTCCACTGATGTAGACAGAAGGTCATAGTATCATAACTAAAGCTGAAGACTAATGTATTTATTCCTTGGTCTTGTAAATCATGTCCAAAGGACTAGCTTGCTCTCTGAATATGGCAAAGAATAAGCACTGCCGCTGATGCCTTACTAGACAGTTTTAAGTACCTAGAGAGTAACAAAAACAAGAGTTTTTACTTTATACACTTTAAAGTTTACAAAGCTCTTTGCATTTAAGTTTCCCTACAAGTCTGTGAGATAATGTATTGCTCCCATCTTACGAATTACGGAACTAAGGTTGAGAAAAGTTAAGTAATTTGTCCAGCTTCATATTTCTAGCAAGTATTGGAGGAAATACTTGAATTCAATCTTTCTGACTTCTACTCCAGTCCTATACTGTATTGACATACATTATTCACACTAATTAATAGCGGTATGATTAGAAATTGAAGATCAGCAGAAAAGACTGGCAATGTCCATGTTCCAAAGGCAGGGGTCAATTTGAATCCTTCTCCTATCACTATTCCAAAAAAGAAAAGGTTACAATGAGTGACAGAAAAAAACTTGTGCTGTTTACATGACTAGAGCAAGGGATAAGTGATGGACATTGGGGACAGTCCTCTGACATCCTAGGGATGCTGAGAAAACATGACAAAGACCCACAGTATATTGCGCTCCTTTTTGGCAAAATTATGGGCCATTAGGGATAAGAGTCACAGAAGCTGGGAAAGTATGACCATAAATAGAAGGAAAAAATCTAATTAGGGGGAAGAGCCCAGATCCACATCACTCTTTGAGCTTCTGAGTGCGATTGTATGTAAATGAACCTCAGCATGCTAGAATGGATAGAGAATTATCCAGGGCAACCTGGATTGATATATGGACATACATAGGCTGTTACTTAATCTGTCAGTGCTCCAACCTCCAGGATTGCATCTCCAGCTACCTACTGTTCTAGAACAGGATGTCCCATAGGTTGCTGTTTGTCCTTTATTCTTTAAGAGGACCTTGACATCAGGTAGGTGATGACATGATTTGCAAGTGAGTTGGATTTAAGTGAGGCAGGGCTGTGCAAAGTAACCGACCTCACTTTCTTCTCTGTAGCCATCTGGGTCCAGTGACCAGATGTGGATCAGGACAACTAGAGGTGGCCCAGAATGCAATGGGGAACCTGGCAAAGGTCTTTTCCAGATCTCAGTTTAAGTGAAGTTGTGCCCATTTGGGGTTTAGGGCTTAATGAAAAAAATGAGACAAAAATCTCTCCTTTTAAAAAAATACAAAAAAATAGATCTGGGAGTGGAAGACTTTCAGTGCTTCTGGTCAAAGTAGAAACAATTGTTTATTTACATTTATTCTGAGTCATTTAGGGCCCAAACAACAGGGACTAGAGTGGACATCTTAAATGAAACACTTCCAATGGCACTCATTAGCTTTTCCTCCATAACCTCCTCTTCCCTAACTTCCATATTACTGTTGAGGGTACCATCATTCTCCTAGACTTCCAACCTAGGTACTCGTCTTTAACTCTTGATACTCACCCCTTCATATCTAATCAGTTGTCAAGTCTTCTAATTTCTTCTTTCACAATCTCTCTCATATAATTCACTTTTTCTCCTCTAACATTGCCACCACCTTAGTATGGGTCCTTGTCACCTCACTTCAGGGCTATTGGGGTAGCCTTTGACTGGTCTCCTTGCTTCAAGACTCTTGTCATTCTGGCCCATCCCCTCATCTGTCAAGTTGATCATCTTTAAGCCCAGATCTGAACATGTCATCTCCACCCTCCCATTCAATAAAATCCTCTGATGACTTTTAACACCCTTCATTATTTGGCTTCTTCCTTTCTTTCTAGTGTTTTCTTTTGTCTTACCCTTTTCCACTCCCACCACCGGTGTGCACTCCTTGATCCAGTGATACTGGCCTCTTTACTATTCCTCACACATCCTACTCTGGCTTCCCATAATGAACATTTTCACTTGCCACATATCTCTACCTCCTGACTTCCTAATTTCCTTTAAGCATAAGCTAAAATCCTTCTCCAATGCTCTTTTCCTCTGGGAGTGTCCCCAATTTATCTTGTCTGTATCTCCTTTGTACATTCTTTCTTACATATTGTCTCCTTCCTTTGGCTCTGAGCTCTTTGAGTACAGACACCAGGTTTCTTTTTTTTCTGTATTCTCAGTGTTTAGCACACTGCCTGGCACATAGTAGGTATTTAGTAAATACCTGTTGACTGCAAGCAACTGAGAGGAAATTATTTTTCTATTATATTAATAACCAATAATTAATTAGAATCCAAGATTTTTAGTTCCTCATTCAAGGACCAGTCTCTGAAGGACAAGGCTGATAGATGAGATTGACCAAATCCTTTGAATGCATATTTCTTGATCTTGGGTGCAACCTCACCCAACTAGGAGACCTTATTTCTGTTTAGAGTATAAATGGAATCTAATCTTGGTGAATCCTAGTCTCAAAACATAAAGCTTATGGCCTTGTACCCCTCCATTAGAGTTTTGGATGACCTAACTTATGAAAGAGAAAAGCAACCAAAGTGGTCCTGGGGAGAGATGGATTCCTTCGTCCAAATTGCTAGAGAAGGCTGAATCTTATGATCTGGTCACATTCTCAAGTAGGAGGAGCTGAAGACCTTTAGCCCACCTCCTCATTCAAATGCCCACCACTTATTAATTGTTCACCATTCAGGGTTGACTTCTATCAGGATCATTCCCTTTCAAAAATATATTTTAGGCATTCATTGTCTGAGGGGTCTTTGATTACTGAGAGAAATAATTGACCATCAATTTATTGATTATTAGCTAATCTAATTAATAAATTGATTATTAATTCCCCCAAACTCTGTCTCTCAGGCTTTTCATTCATATCACAACTCTCTAATTTGCAGAGGCACTGCTGGCCTGCATTGGCAAATGAGTTTCTTCATCTGGGACTTTCCTACATAAATGGAATTACAAATTTAGTTGCTAAATCTATGACACAAACAACAATGAGAACAATAATTGCACAGTTACCATGTTATTTATGCATGATTTTGGGAGGCACATATTGTATGCATCAGTAGGTGATGATTTATCAGGCTGGCTCGACAGATGGCAATTATTTGGGACTTGATGCTCCTGAGGACTTGCTGGGCAGAAAATTCTGACACTTTAACATTGAACTAAAGTGGTTCCATGAGTTTGTAATGTGAATTTTTCTTGGCTACATCCAAAGAAGGAAAACCCACGGAAGGTCTAATTTTTGCCTTTCAATCCTATCTCATGTCATTCCTAAATTGGGCACCATCCTTAGATTGAGAAGTTAAACCAGTGTGTATTAGTTCCAAACAAACTTTGGTGGGGATAGTCCTTTTTTAAAACATTTCTGACCACAGAAAATACTGTGGAGATTTTCAGGGAGCCCCCCATGGCAAAACAGCCAAATGTTTGGGTGTCCTTGCAAACCCTCAAACCTGATTTATTGTAGAAACTTGTTAGCAAGGGTTCCCATGGTTAAACTTGCCTGACTTAAAGTGAGACTTCAATTAGATACATCTCGACCTGATGACTGATCATCTAGCCAAGAAATAAACATAAAGCAAAAATAGCATGCTTCCTGGGAACTAGAGGCATAGGGGATTGGGTTGCTGGGAAGGCAGAAGCCAATCAACCTTTTAAAGCCCAAATTGTATTTGGATGTCTGAATGAATTGGGTTGAATCAGTACATGTGGCAAGTAGTAAAATAAACAAAAAATTTAAAAAAACAGGAAAAGAGAGGGAATTGTTGATGCATGTCAAAGAAAACCCCCAAATTTTGCCTTTTGGTTTCCAAGTTTCCATTCTTTCTAACTCCTTGTGCAGAATTGCTTCAGAGTGTCTGCACTGGAGAATGTGTTTATGGTCTTTGTGAGTAGTTAGAATTTACATAAAAAAGAAGCTGTGGTTGCATTCTAAACTCTCCAATAAGGATTTAATTTAGATTTAATAGGACACTTATCATATGTTAATTAAATACTGATGGCCTATGAGAAACATATTTACCAAGATTTAGCAGCAAGGTACAAATCAAGATGGTTTTCACATGGTTTGGGCATGTACTTAACTAGGGCAAAAGTTCCTCTTCAGAGACATCTTGCTTTTCAGAATAACAAATAGATTGGCATAAATCTAATTTAAAATGATTATAACAATATTTATATTTGCTATTGTGTCTTGTGACTGTGCTTCAAAGAAGTATGTGGTTATTGCTCCATCCAACTTCTGTGTTATATAATCACTGATTCATTCGTGTGCAGGTAAACATCTCTAGTACTACCTACCTCTCAGAGAAAGCAGTAATAAAAAATTTGATCTTCAAAGATTGCTTGCTTTATGTTTTTTTAAAATAATGTATTATTTATGTTCTAAAGTGAAAAAAATAGCATTTGTACTACATGCGTCTATTACACTTTGTTGAAAGTTATGAGAAAAAGAAGAAAAAAAGAAAAAAGGAAAAAGAAAATAAAAGTTACAAGCATTCCAATATTCCAAACTATGCTGTTTATCAGTCAGTTTTGGGGAAGGTTCAGGTAGGAAAGGGGACACTAAGTCTAGAGCTTTCTGTATCACCTGCTCTTTGTCACATACGCCTATCTACAAACTGTCACATTCTTGCTACCTTGGGAAGGAACTGAGATTCAAAGGCCTAATCTCTTTTGCTGAGGCAGACCTATCTGGACTGTCCTAAAGTTACATATAAGAGTTGTCCCCACTTTGAAGTCATAACTGACCTTCAATGTGGTTACCTTGAGGTATGTATAATAAAATTCTTTAAATCCTTTTTGTCCTGAGTTTTGCCTTGTTAATCAGAGTGAAAAGCCCAAATAAATTTTTCTTTCAACAACCCTTGACTCGAGTTAAAAAGATTTCCCCACCAAGAGTATGTTTCTGTTATAAATGATTCTAGCTTGCCTGGGAAAGGCTTCATCTTTGTTTGAACTGACTTTGTACCAAAGAGGTTTTAGTATTTAACCCTAAATGCCTTTTGATTTCTTAGCTCCTCTTCTATCATTATGGTTCCCCTGAGCCACTGATTCTATCTAACTGCTGCAGTCCTGTCTTTTCACCAAACCATATAGCTGACAGTGAAACCTTTGATGAATGCTGAGCTATCTCACAAAATCCTATGCAGTTTTGCTAAACTACACAAAGATGGCTAAATATGGCCACTAGTACCTAAGTGAAATGAGGAATTATCTGAATAATGTGTTCCATGTGAACTGTGAATTTGTCCATCTGGATAATTCAGGTTCTGAGATCTTTTGTCCTTTCAAAAGCTTATTTTTAAAGAGGTTTTTTTTTTGTTTTTGGATGCTAATGGTACTGGTGTGAGCTTGATTTGCAGTGGAAAGAGTGCTGGATTTGTGGTCAAGGAATTTGAGTTTGAATTCTAAATTATATATATATGCACATATATAATTTATATAATAAGCATATATAAAAAATTTATATAATTGTAAATATATGTATATTTCATTAAGCACTCTGACTTGTTCAACTCTCTGTCAGAAAGTGGGAAGCATGTTACATGATGAGTCCTCTGGAATTGTGATTGGTCCTTTTGATAATCAGAGTTCACTAGTCTTTGGAAGCTGTTTAGCCTTACTATATCATTGTTATGACACATTACTAACTTTACTCAAAATTATTTCATATTAGTCTTCCCAGGTTTCTTTGAAACCATTCCTCTCATCATTTCTTTATGGCACAACACTATTCCATCACATTTGTACATAAATTGTTCAACCATTTCCTAACTGATGGTTCTTGTTTGTTGTTAGTTGTTTCAGTCATGTCTGACTCTTCATGACCCCATTCAGGGTTTTCTTGACAAAGGTACTGGACTGGTTTGCCATTTTCTTCTCCAGTTCATTTTACACATAAGGAAACTGAGGCAGACAAGGGTAACTGACTTGCCCAGAGTCACACAACTCGTGTCTGATGCCAGATTTGAACTACAAAGATGTCTTCCTCATTCCAAGCCCAGTGCTCTATGCACTGAGCCATGTAGCTGCCCCTCCAATTTATGGAAAACCACCTAATTTCTAAGTCTTAGCCAACACAAAAGAGCTACTGTACATATGCATATTTACATCCACAGTTAGAGATTATTTTGCTTAGGATGAATTCCTCTTTCAACTTACCCTCCTTTTTTTCCCCTTCTCATCTTCCCTTTACCTCCTGTTTTCTCACTGAGTGAAATGTTTTTCTGCACTCAATTTGTGTATTGCACTCAGTTTATGTATTCTTTCTTCTTTTGACTAATTCAGATGAGAATGGGGATTTTCTTTTTTTTGAATGTTTATTTATTTTTAGTTTTCAAGATTCATTTCCACAAAATTTTGAGTTCCAAGTTTTCTCCCCCTCTGTCCTCTCTCCCCACACCAAAAGGCCGTGCATTCTTATTACCCCTTCCCCTAATCTTCCCTCCCTTCTATCACACTCCTCCCTTCCTTTATTCCTATCTTCTCTCTTTTCTTGTAGGGCAAGGTAGATTTTCTATATCCCATTACCTGTATTTCTTATTTCCCAGTTGTACGCAAAAACAATTCTCAACATTTGTTCCTAAAACACTGAGTTCCAACTTCTCTCCCTTCCTCCCTCCTCACCCATCCCCACTGAGAAGGCAAGCAATTCAGTATAGGCTATATATATGTAGTTTTATGAAAAACTTCCATAATAGTCATGTTGTGTAAGACTAACTATATCTCCCTCCATCCTATCCTGTCCCTATTTATTCTATTCTCTCTTTTGAACTTGTACATTCCCAAAAGTGTTTGCTTCTAATTACTCCCTCATTACATTGTCCCTCCCTTCTATCATCCCCCCCACCCCACTTATCCCCTTCTCCTCTACTTTCCTGTAGTGTAAAATAGGTTTTCATACCAAATTGAGTGTGCATGTTATTCCCTCCTTAAGCCAAATGTGATGAGAGTAAGCGTCACTTTTCCCCTCTCACTTCCCCCTTTTCCCCACCATTGAAAAAGCTTTTTCTTGCCTCTTTTATGAGAGATAATTTGCCCCATTCCATTTTTCCCTTTCTCCTCACAATATATTCCTCTCTCACCACCCAATTTTTTTACGTATCATCTCTGTTGTGTGTGTACATAATCTCTTCAACTAGTCAAATACTAAAGAAAGTTTCAAGAGTTACAAATATTATCTTTCTATGTAGCAATGTAAACAGTTCAACTTTAGTAAGTCCCTTATGATTTCTCTTTCCTGTTTACCTTTTCATATTTTTCTTGATTCTTATGTTTGAAAGTCAAATTTTCTATTCAACTCTGGTCTTTTCATCAAGAAGCCTTGACAGTCCTCTCTTTCATTGAATGACCATTTTTTCCATTGAAGTATTATACTCAGTTTTGCTGGGAATGTGATTCTTTATTTTAATCCTTGTTCCTTTGACTTCTGGAATATTATATTCCAAGCCCTTTGATCCCTTAATGTTGAAGCTGCTAGGTCTTGTGTTATCCTGATTATATTTCCACAGTACTTGAATTGTTTCTTTCTAGCTGCTTGCAGTATTTTCTCTTTGACCTTGGAACTCTGGAATTTGGTTGCAATGTTCCTAGGAGTTCCTCTTTTCAGATCTCTTGCAGGAGGTGATCAGTGGATTCTTTCAATATTTATTTTACCCTCTGGTTCTAGAATATCAGGGCAGTTGTCCTTGATAATTTCATGAAAGGTGATGTCTAGGCTCTTTTTTTTGATCGTGGCTTTCATAATTTTTAAATTGTCTCTCCTGGATCTATTTTCCAGGTCAGTTGTTTTTCCAATGAGATATTTCACATTGTCTTCTATTTTTTCATTCCTTTGGTTTTGTTTTGTAATTTCTTGGTTTCTCACAAAATCATTAGCTTCCATTTGCTCCATTCTTATTTTTGAAGAACTATTTTCTTCAGTGAGCTTTTGAACCTTCTTTTCCATTTGGCTAATTTTGCTTTTTTAAGCATTCCTCTCCTCATTGGCTTTTTAAGCCTCTTTTGCCAGTTGAGTTAGCCTATTTTTAAAGGTGTTATTTTCTTTAGCATTTTCTAAAGTCTCCTTTAGCAAGCTGTTGACCCGCTTTTCATGATTTTCTTGCATCACTCTCATGTCTCTTCCCAAATTTTCCTCCACCTCTCTTACATGATTTTCAAAATTCTTTTTGAGCTCTTCCATGGCCTGAGACCATTGCACATTTATTTTGGAGGTTTTGGATGCAGAAGCCTTGACTTTTATGTCTTCCTCTGATGGTATGCATTGTTCTTCCTCATCTGAAAGGATGGGAGAAATTATCCGTTCACCAAGAATGTAGATTTCTGTAGTCTTATTTTTTCCCCTTTTTAGGCATTTTCCCAGACAGTTATTTGACTTTTGAGTCCTTTGCCTAGAGTAGGGTATACTCTGGGCACTTGTAAGTTCTCAGTTCCACCAAGGTGGCACAGTCAAGGGAGATCAAGGGTGCCACTCCTCTCCTGGCCTGTGGTCTGGTCTGGGAGCAACCATAGGCACTCTTTTCTGCCCAGGATCTATGGGTAGAATTCCCTCTCCAGAGCCTCCACCAGCTCTACCAGACCAGCCAGCACTCCTCCTCAACCCAGGGTCGCCACTCAGGACTCAGATCTAGATCAGTTGTGTGATTCCCCCAGGAGCTTTAGTCTGAAGGCTCCTAAAATGAATTCCGTGCTGAAGCAACTGCTGCTGCTCTGGGGTCACTGGGGCCAGACTACATTCCCTTCTCACTCAGGTGAAAACTCTTTCTCATTGACCTTTGAAGCTGCCTTTGGCTTTTATGGGTTGAGTGATTTGGGAACTGCAGCTCCTGCCAGGGATTCTGCAAGCCCTGAATCCTGCTCCAGTCCTGTCCCTGCCATGTGGCCAAGGCTGGACTGTGCTCAGCTGTGCTGTGCTCTGTGCCTCGTATGATAGACCTTTCCTGTAGGCCTTCCAGGGTGCTTTAGGCTGAAAATCTCTTTCACTGTGTTGTTTTGTGGCTTCTACTGCACTAGAGTTTGTTTAGAGTAATTTTTTGCAGGTATTTTATGGGGTATGGGAGGGAGCTTCTACAGGTTCATCCTTCTACTCCACCATCTTGGCTTCACCCCTGAGAATGATTTTCCAAAGCCTCTTATTTCCCCTCATCTCTTACTTTCTGTTTGCTTGCACAGTGATTATATGAGATAATTTTCCCTGACTTTCCTTTTCCTTCTTCTCTCCCAGTATATGTTTCTTCCTCTTTCTTTCTATTCTTTTTTAACACCACCAAGTCATACAGAACGACTCCCAAACTCTCTGGCTAAAGAAACTCCCTCTATAACTCCTTATGATATAGTTTTAAGAGGACAAATGGATCATTTGCACATATTAGAATGTAGTTATGAATTTAGGATATTAGGGTAATTATGGACTCCCTCAAGGTTATTTATTTATTTTTTTGTGTATATCTCTTGGTGTTTGTACTTCTAAGTTTATATGCCACTTTCATCTTTTCATCAAGCAAGTTTTAAAATCTTTTATTAAAGTTTCACTTTCCTTCCTTATTTATACTCAGTTTTTCAGGCTAAGTTATTCTTGACTGGAAACTCATACATTTTCTATTATGGGATATTTTATTCCAAGCTTTCTGCTTCTTCAGAAAGTGTAGAATTGTCTGTGATTCTGACTGTATCTCATCTGGACTTGAATTCTTTATTTCTGGGTGCTTGCAGTATTTTTCTTTAGCTTGAAAACTCAGAATTTTAATGTAAAATGTCCCTGGGAGTTTTTGTTTTTGGATTTTTTTCAGGAAATAACTGGTGGGTTCCTTCTTTTTCTACTTTACTTTTTAGTTCTTAGATATTGAGATAAGGTTGTTGTTGTTTTTCTTGTGGAATAAGATGCCTATGCTCTTTTTCTTCTTCTTCATATAATGACATATTGGTAACTCAATGATTCTAAAATTATCTATCTTCAATCTGTTTTGAAGGCAAGTTTTTTTCTTCTATGAGATACTTTATATTTTTTCAACATTTTGATTTCTTTTTAATATTTCTTGTTTTCTTATAGAGTCATTAACTTCCATTAGCTTGAGCAAAGTTTTATACTTTTTCACCAAGCTGTCAGTTCTCTTTCCAATCTTCCACAACTTTTATTTCTCCTGTGATTTTTACTCAGCTATCTCATTTTATTTGTAATGATAATTTTAAAATCTAAAATCTAAAAATCTAAATTTCTCCTAGAAATTCTAGTTGAATATGTGTCCAAGCTGTATTTTTCTTTGAGGCTTTGCTTATGCATGTTTTGGAGTCATTTTCCTTTTTGGTTTTAGGTCTTGCATATCCTTGTCACCATAATAACTTTTTATGGTGAAATTCTTTCTTTTATTTTCTCATTGTTTCAGTTTACTTCCTGGTTTTGTGCTTTATCCTAGGACTGGGATCATTGCACTTCTGAAGATAATGCCTGGACTTGTCTTCTTGTCACTTTTGGAGAGATTTTATATATTGTGTTATTCTATCTAGGATCTTAGGGGTAGTCTGGGGACCTGTGAGTTTTCAGTGCTCCCAAAGTGGTGTGATCCAGGACAAAGTCTGATTGTTCCAGTCAGAGATCTTCCAGCTCTTGATCTATGTTTGGATTTCAGCAATATGCCAGTAGGCTTACTCAGTAGAACTGCTCTTGAACTCAGCCACGAATGGCTAGTTGGAAAGCTCTGTTGGTTCAGAGTTAATTCAAATCTTTAAGCTTCCCTCGGGTCCAGGAATCCTACCCTTGTTATTTCTCTAAAAGCTTCAGATTGGGCTAAAAGCTAGAAATGAGACTCTGCTCAGTTCCGGGGGTCCAAGCTATGCAGCTAGTATTTGCTTCTGAATTTGTTCCTTGCTGGAAATACCATCTAAACTGTAACTCTGCTCCTTGTTCTGCTAGTCAAACCTGAACACAGATCTCATAATTAGTCCACTCCAATTTTTGATCTAGAATTGGGCAGTGATCAGTGATGTGCTGGTAAATGTTTAACAATCAGTTATCTGATTCCCCCCCCCCCCCCATTTTGAAATTTAATTTACATTATTAACATTTTATCCATGACTTCCTTAAATCTAGACAATCAATAAAACAATAAATCAAGACCTGGATTTTCGCTTTTGCTGACTTTCGGGGCATAAAATTTCACACTGAAAATTTAGCAGTTGCCTCTCCAGAGTCAATTTCAACTGACTCCAGCACACCCTTGCTAGTGAATGATGCAGATGTTGCTACCTGTTCCTTTACCCTATACAAGTTTAGAACCTTTCCTTTATCCTATATGAATTTAGAACCCTCTTTGCTGGTTCTGAGACCTCTTCTTTCCCTGGTGCGTAGTCTCTCCCTGCCATGGAATGTTCTATGTGTTGCTCTCCTGACCAGACCCCATATCCTGTTTCTGTAGCCCTGTCTGTTTCCCTATGCTGTCCTGGCCTAGAAAAATGATTCATGACTTTTCTTGGATTTCCTAATCAGGAATCAATCTGGTGCCTTTTCTAGTTTCATTTGGAGGAGCTGAGTTGGGGATGGGAGTCATTCTGGGTCTTCTTGCTGTTTGGCCATCTTGGTTCTCTCTCCCAAAGCTTTCAACAGTGACTCACCTCAGTTGTAGCCTTAGGAAAGGAACAGTAGGTGGCAGGGCCCCTGCAGAAATGGCATCCTGAGGACTAGAATGCATGCAACAGGATGAGCCATGAGAACTTTTATTCATGTACAAAGTGTGATTTTTCATCTTAATTTCCAGTACTCTCTTTTCCTTACAAACAGTTCATCATGAGTCCTCTTTTAGGGCCAGTAGAGCTTGGTTTATTAGTTTGAAGTACATAAGGACAACAGGCCTACATCATTACCATGTTACATTATTTATCTGAACTGTGAAGCACGCTTTTCTTTAGCCCTTCCAGACATACACTTCAACTTAACTGGGAAAATGCAGTTGGGCTTCTTCCCTAGGATACTAAAACAATCTGCTCTTCAGTGAACTTAGTGAATCGAGCACCCTTTGCCACAGATTGCTTCTGCTGTATTTCAGAATGTCTCCATGTTTGGAACTGTTTTGGCATTTTAGTAAGGAAGGAGATGAGGGTGAAAGGCAGCAAACTCAATCCTGTTGTCTGCATGTGTCTAGCTCAGAGAGCCATGGAGCAGAGACGATTATTTCCAGCGACTTAAATGGTAATGGATTGGAATGTTTCTACTTAATTTAATTCAATGCAATGTAGCAAAAAGGTCTTAAGAGCCTACTGTGTTCAAGGCACTGTACTAGGCACTGATGACACAAAGACAGAAACAAATAGTCCAGGATCTCAAGGAGCTTTTATTCCCCTAAGGTGTATAATATACACATAAATAAAGTTCAAGTTCCAAGTTCCAAGAAGGAGACAGTGCTAATAACTAGGACATTTAGGGGATGGCACTTGGGTTATGCTTTGAAAAAAGGCAGGGATGCTATGAGATAACTTTCAGGAGGTACTGCCTTTCACATGTAGGACCATATATGCAAAGGCAGGGAGGTGGGTAATGGGATCAAGGAGGACAGAGCTTGATTAGAAGGTCTGGCCATTTTATTTTGATTTCATGGCAAATAGCCCATTTCCATAGAGGATGACCAGTAACCATGCACTATGTTAGTGAGTAGAGGTACTGAATGAATTCTTGTAGCCTTGTTTAGCAGGGTCATAACTAGTAAGTTTTGTACCTGGGAGTAATTCAGTATTGAATAAAGAGGGTATAGGTGGAGACTGAGGGCTCATCTGAGGAGGTTGCCATGGAATATGATGAAGGTGGGGCAGACTATGGAAGAGTTGATTTGGGCTTCTGCCATTGGGAGGGCAATGGAGGAAGCACACCCTTATTAGATGGCAAAAGTAATTTTGCTAACTGGTTGTTGAGCTCACATCCTTCTCTTCTGAAGAAATTCTGCTCGGACTCTCTATATTTTTGTACCCTGGGATATAGCTTGGTTTCTCAGTAAAATGTTACTGTTATTTTGTTCAGTTCTGTGACAATAACAACTCATGTTACCATTTGACTTTAAGAGTTTTGCAAAACTTTGTTAAACATTGGAAAGCATTTTGCTTTTACCAGAACAACCCTGGGAGATCCCTTGTTAGAAAAAATATTATTCTTATTTAGAGAAGGGGAAATTGAGACTCAGAAGACCACCCTTTTTAGATCGGAAGCTCATCAAGGGAAGGGATCATCTATCTTTTTGTTAATAGTATCCCCAATGCTTAGCACCCAGGCATACAGGGTGTCCCAAAAGTCTTAGTGCAGTGTTAAGCTTTTGTGGTTTTAGTATTATGAAAGGAGATGGAATTCACATATGATCAGGCACTTTTCCTCTGGTCTGTGTGTATGTTTTTGTGGTCTCTAACAAGTGGATGCATAGAACATGTATTTTAAGCTTTTCCCATCCAAGAAGCATTTGTTAAGTACTTATTCTGTCCTTAATAGCTAGGTCCTGGAGCTATGCAGATGAAAATTAAAGGAGAGAAAACATGGTGTAGTCCACTGGTGTCACACTCAAATAAAAACTAAACCCTACTCAAGGACCCATGTGGATTGTCTTAGAAAACTACACTTTAACGTTATCCATGTCCTATTGTATTTTGATTTATTTCATTAGATATTTCTCAATTACATTTTAATCTGGCTCCACTGTACTTGGGAATGTCATGTGTTTGATATCTCTGGCTATAGCAGGTTGAATCCTGAAACTGGAATCATGAAGATTTGGTTTGGAATTCTACCTCAAGCACTTATTGACTGTGACCTTGGGTAAGGATCTCAACATTTCTGGGCTTCATTTTCTTCCTGGTTGAACTCAATGTCCTCTGTTGTCCCTTCCAGCTCTAAAGATATGATTCTATATATCTGCCTCACTTAAATCCAATTCACCTGCAAGTCATGATATCACCTTCCTAATGGCATGGTCCTCTTCAAAAATGAAGGACAAATAACAACTCTACTAGAAGAGCTACTCTATTTTGGAGGGCAAATGGCTTTCTTCACACACATTAATCAATCAGTCAGTCAGTAAACATTTATTAAGTGCCTACTGTGTGCCAGGCACTGTACTAATCACTGGGGATAAAAAAGAGGCAAAAGATAGTCCCTGACCTCAACAAGCTTACAATCTAATAGAGAGACAACATACAGATAAATACATGCAAAGCAAGCTATATGCAAAATCAACAGGAAATAATTAACTGAGGATAGGCACAAGAATGAAGAGGGGCTGGGAAACACTTCTTGTAAAAGATGGAATTTTAGTAAGGACTTTAAGGAAGTCAATAGTTGAAGCAGAGAAGGGAGAGCCTTTCCAGGCATGACGGATAGCCAGAGAAAATACCGAGAGCTGAGAGATGGGGTGATGTGTATTTATATACAATGTTAGCTTAAAAGGGAAAGTGCTGATGATTCCATCAAGTCTCGTCATTTTATAGGTGACTGAACCTGAGGCCCAAATCGTTCAGTGATCTGTCCCAGGTCAGCTAGCTAGAAAGCAGAAAATGTAGGACTGGACGCCAGCTCTCTTCACTCTTGGCTATTCTCTTTTTATTTATTGTTCTTTGCTTTTGCCTGGTTGGAGTGTTCCCAGGTTTCTTTGAATGCATGGGGAATGAAGTGGGGATAATCCAATGAACACCAAAGCCTAGCCTCAGGGTCAGAACTATGGTTGCTTACTGAATACAGTATGGTGAGTGATGGAGTATGCCAGGAAACTGAATCGCTTCCATTTGAATTGTCTTAGGAAGATTCTGAAGATCAGCTGGCAGGATAAGATACCAGACACTGAGGTCCTTTCTCAAACTAAACTGCCAAGGATTCAAACTCTGCTTCTGAGAGTGCAACTCTGATGGGCTGGCCATGTTGTTCGAATGCAAACCATAGGCTTGCCAAAAAGACTTGTTTTATGGGGAACTCACACAGGGCAAACATTCACATGGTGGTCAGAAGAAGTGATTCAAGGACACTCTCAAGGTCTCTTTGAAGAACTTTGGAATTGTTGTATGACCTAGGAAACACTGGCAAAGGACTGCTCAGCATGGCATGCCTACATCAGAGAAGGTGCTGTGCTCTATGTACAAAGAAGAATTGAAACAGCTCAAAGAAAACATAGAATGTGAAAATTTAGAGTATTCACTCCAAATGTTCACATGGACTATTGTGCCTGACCTGTGGTAGAGCATTCTGAGCTTGTATTGGTCTGATCAGCCACAGTTGGACCCAACGAAACTTGATTCTAGTGTAGTGATGTCATTTTGTTCCTTTGAGAACAAAGGACAACAACCATGGAGTATGGTGATCCATTGTCTATGCCTGGTCAGGCCTCTATTTCTCAAGCCAATAAGCATTTATTCTCCTCTCCAAATTCACATTATTCCAAGTTGTAGGCTACCTAGAGATTGTCTCCCTCCCCCCACTACCTCTCCTCTCTTCCTCATCTTCAATGCAGGGATTCTATTCTGGTAGAAGTTTAGCAACTGGGTTCTGGGGTGGGTGGTAATATCCTCAGGACACACTTTTAAGTTTAATGTGCATTATTTAGTGCTTTCTTAAGTCTAGAAAATCAACAAAATGGTAAGGAAGCCTGATTTTTAGTGACTGCTGATTTCTGAGAGATATAAAAAGCTGGCTTCATCATACCCTTGCCTAAAATATAAATGTGACATGTCACATCCCCACCCAGTAAACTACCTATTCTCTCCAGAATCAAATGCATACTCTTCTGTTTTACATTTAAAGCATTCACAACTAATCTTATTATAAAATCACCTGCTTCATGTACTTCTTGCTCCAATTAAACTAGCCTTCTTGCTGTTTCTCACCATGAAATTTCATCTCTCATCCTTGCACAGACTCTCCCTCATGCAGGAATACACATTCTCCTCAGTTCTTTCTCTTAAAACCTTTAGTTTCCTTCAAATATGGAAAGATGTTTCTGGGTAATGGAGACAGTGAAGGTAAGGTGTATCCCTACTCTTCTCTCTGGTAGAGCTTATAATGGGGCATGAGAGAAGAAGTATCTAGTCTTGGAAAGAGTAGTCAGGCATGTAAATAATAAGCCAATCAACATGGATTCTTTGATAATCCTTTTCTCCTTTTCTCTCTCCCTCCCCCTTACCAATGAATCTCATGGTCACTTATTTCCAAGCTAAGTGAGGAGATATTAATAAAGCACTCACTGCCTTTGATGAATTCACATCACCTGGCCCAGATGAATTGTAGTTCATCTGGAAAGAAGTTTCTGGGTAGCAGAGACCTGGAAGATGTCACCCTTGAGATAGGGTCAATAATATTCTAAAGATTATGGAAAATGGGAGAGGTGCTATAGGATTGGAGAAGATATAGCCTACAAGCTATAGGCCAGTGACCTGGATTTTGATTTCTGTGGAAATTTCCTGGTTTATTATTAAGGAGATGGCTATTGAACATCCAGAAAAGGAATCAATGATTACAAAGAACAAACACAACTCCTTTAAGAATGGTTCATGGAAGCCTTATTTCTTTTTTTGACCAGCATTACTGAACCAGGTGAGGAAGGGTTACTTTATAACCAGGTAGATTTGGGTTGAATAGTAAAACTCAAAGAGCAGTCATCAATGGTTTATATCCACATAGTAGAAAGTCTTCAGTGGAGTGCCTCAGTGCTGTGTGTTTATCTCAGTTTTATTTATCATTCTTATTGATGACTTGGATAAAGGCATAGTTGATATGTTTATCACATTTGTAGATGGCATGAAACTGGGGTGAGGGTGGGGATAACTAACATATTGCACAACAGAGTCAGCATCCACAAAGGACTTGAAAAACCAGAACAGTTGAAAGCAAACTACGTATAACTGAAGAAATCTGACCTGCCATCTGTTCTTATATGGCCTGCAAGCTAAGGATAATTTTTAAGCTTTTTAAGATACAATAAGATTTTATTTAAAAATGTAAAAAAAAACCCCTGCTTACCAGCAATGGAAAATAAGTAACATGAAGCGTTGACTACTGCGTCATTATTTAACGGCCCCTGAACTAGATTATCAAGCTGAATCTAATACCATGAAATTCAATTGGGTAAGTGTAAAGTCTTTGCAAGTGGAAATAGAAAACTTCAACTTTGTGAGCACAATACAAGGAAGAATGGACAGTTATGAAGAAAGATTTGGTAACACTAGTGGACTACAAGTTCAATCTGAGTCAGTAGTGTGACGTAGTAGTCAAGAAAGCTAATGTGATCTTGGATATGCCAAGAAGGGTATATCTTTCAGGAATAAGGAAGTGGTTGTTCCATTATACTCTGACCTCATTGGACTCCATATGGAGTATTGTGCTTAGCTGTGGTTAAAAATTTAGTCAATATTTCAGAATATTGACAAGTTGGAGAGTGCCATGGCATGTAAGGATAGGTTAAAGAAACTGGGCATGAAGGAGAGGAGACTCAGGATGTGATGGTAATTTTTTCCCCAAGTATTTGAGGGGCTGTCATGGGAAGGTAAGATTAGACTTGCCCTATTTAGTTGGTTCAAGAGGATTGAACCAGGAGCAATGGGTGAAGATGCCAATACAGGTCTGATGTCAGGAACAATGTGCTAACAATTAAAGTTGTTCAGAATCGAATGATTTACCTAAAGAGGTGATCAGTTCCTCCTTCTTAGAGATTTTTAAGTAGAGAGTAGATGACCATATGTAGGGAATATTAAAATGGAGATACTTTCTATGGATAAATTTGCATAGATGGCTGCTGAGATCCCTTCCAACTTTTAAACTCAATGATTGTGTTTCTTCTCTACCAGTCTTATTTTCTGGCTCATCATGGATACTCACTCTCAACTATGGGAGCTTCTCAGGTCTTTGCTCTGGACTAGTTTCCCTTTGTTCTCTCTAATCTCTTTAGGTGATCTACTCATCTCCCATGTTCTCATTCACTACTTCTATGCAGATGACTCCCAAATTGATGTATCTAAATTACATCCTTTTCCTGAACTGCCATCATTCACCTCCCCTTGTGTGTTGGACAGCTCATCCTGCAGGAAACCCTGCTACAATTCACATCAGAACTATATTCCCAGAGAATGATTTCAACTCCTTGATATAAGGACCATTTCATGTTTGCCTTTGTTGCTTCAGTCCCTAACACACTGTCTGTAAAACATAGTAAGTATTCAAGAAACACAAGTTAAATTAAGAGGGAATTAATTTTGCAAATTTGTAATTTCTTATAGTGTTATGATATTCTATTACATTCATACAGGTTATTCCAAAAGCCTGAGTGAAGTTCTTCATCTATTTGGCATCTTTTGAAAAAATATTTTATTTTTAATTTATGGAATAAAACAAACATTTCCCCCACATGGTACAATAAAAAAGATGACTGACATGAAATTGTACATCTACCACATATAGTTTGCTCTTCCTTTTAAATATACAACAAAGTTATCATGTAAATTTCTTTTTTCTTCCTCCTCCCCACCTAGAGATGTCCACCCTTAGACACAAATAGGTACATATATGTAAAATTATTCTATATGTACTTCTATTTGTCAATTCTTTCTCTGGATGCAAAAAGTGTCTTTCTTCACATGTCCTTTCTAGTTAATTTGTCTATTTATAATACTCAAAATAACTTATTCACTCAAAGTCATTCCTAAAATAACACCATTTGTAAGCTTAGAACTGTACTAAGATTTCTGGAATACGCAGTAGACTTCCAATTGTACTAAGACTTTTAGGACATCCTTTATTCTTCCAATTATTCAGCCTTTTCCCAAGCAATAGGTATCCATTGAATATCTTGGTGTAAATAGAATCTCTGTTTCTTTCTTTGACCTTTTTGGAGCTTATGTCAAACAGTGTTCAAGGGAATATGATTGGTTTAATTGCTTTCATTGAGTAATATATACTGTTTTCCAGAATGGGTGGAACAAGTCACAGCTCTACCAGGCTTGTATTAGTCTGTCTTCCCGCAGGTCTTCTAACATCAGCCCTGTATTAACGCAGGATCTAATGGGAACTATTGTTTTTCTCAGCTGGAAAGAGACTGAAAAATCATGGGAGGTAGGAGCTATGTGGGATGGAGAAAGTTTGGGAACTTTTGAGCTCCATAGAGAGAGGGTCACAAGGCAGCAGATTTCTTTTCTATGACACAACCAACTGCATTTTATTTTCATAAGCAATTTTTGACATCATTAAACAATGATAAAAGAAACATACAAACTTCAGGTGGAGTTTTTGCTTGAAAATAGGTGAGCAGGTATTAATTTAATATGGATAGAAATGAATGCAATCCATAATAAAAACAAAATTCCAAAAGTGGAAAAAAGGTACGAAGGCAAAGCATGTTTCAAAACTCAACTTTGGATGCAACATCTGACTTCTTTTTCACTCAGAGAATAAGCTATGTGTTTTCACAAGGGCAGGCCACTGTAGAATATCAACTTTAACTTATACCCCTCAAATTAAAACAAACAAACACCAACAGAAACAAAACCCTGTAATTATACCTAGACTGAGACATTTTTTCCTCAACAGAGACAGACATGGATGAAGAAATGTATTCTTTTACAAACAGCTTCATTTCAAGGCATAGTACCTTAGGAGTTGTCATTTGGGCTTTTCCTGCTCATACTCATTTTAGTATAAACAAACATAGCTGTATTGTGGAATATATGTGTGTGTCTGTGTGTGTCTGTGTGTATGTGAAGAGTACCTTAAAAAAAAGAATCACAAGTTTCACATATATGTATGTATATATACACACATACATACACACATATGTAATATACATACATATATAAACTACACACACACACATGCATGCACATATACCCACAATCAATTTTTAACTTTGCACTAAAAATAAATTTCAGGATATAACAATTAAATGCAATAGATCATCTGAAAGTGAAGGGTGCCCCTGTTCCAAACTGGACACAATCACAAGCAATTGGAGCCTTGACTGAGTCACTGATTTGCTTAAAGAGTGATCTTCCTGGGCAGAACTTCATGCTTTCCTGAATGTACTTGACTTGTTATTCTGCTGGGACCTGGTGAATTTAACCACTGTTCACATATTCCCTCTCCTACCATTGTTTAGTTAACTGGCATATCTAAGGACTGGCATCTTCGAGCTTATTAATTAAAAAAAAAATCTGCTATTTGTACTTTGATAAGTTTTGTGTCCAGATAAAGATAAACTGAATTTGTGTTTTGAGTGTTGGCTACGGATGATGTAGGGGAGAGGGGAAAGACAAAAGGGAACCCCTGGAATCCACTGCCATGAACTTTCAAAAGAATAATCTTGAGTCTATATTAAACTCTATGTTGATTCAAAAGGGACTACACCAGTATTTTGCCATTTTTACCAAAGTGAAACCTCAGAGTTATTCTAATTTGTACTTTTCTTATTAATAATTTGGAGGGGGTGTTAATAGGTTGCACTTAAGAGTTGTTTGTATCCTTTGACCATTTGGGATGAAGTACTGGGGGCAAAGGCTCCTGATTTTCCATATTTGTATTGATTTCCTATACAGGAAACTTTAATATTCTGCCCTTTTCCTCCATGACACCTTTTGCCATGGCAAAAGGACTTGAATATGTAAGTCAGATAGTATGCAATGACCTTTGGACTACTTCTGCCCAAAAGGCTCAGCAAATTCTCATCGTGACTGGATAGAGCTTCCAGGAGTGGAGGTAGAAAGGCAGTATATATAATATTTAACAACGTCCAAATCACCTTACATACTTAACACATTTACCTAGTGTCTGAGACTGACAGTTGGGATTATGTCACGTTATGGGCTCAGTGATGGGTGAGACAGACCCAGACAGAGCAGCAGGTTATAAGACAAGTGATGTCATTCTCCAAAAGTCACTCAAAGCATGTCCAATGACCATGGAGGGGTGTGTGTGAACTCAGTTCTAAGTGATGATGTCTAGTTCAGGCTGCTGGTTTAAACATCAGCACTACGGTGAAGCGTCTTTCATTGATGGCATTTATAATAAATATGTCATGTTTTCCTATATATTCAAAATAATTCTTGTTTTTGAATGCAGTTATGAGGGTCAGGATTATTGTCATTCAAAGTACTTATAGTATCTAGAAAACAAATATTTCAGATCAAATGGAGTTGAGTGAGTGTTTACAAACAGGGAAGATGGCATGCCATTGAGGGATTCTTTGTTCCAGTTCGATCTTAGCTGCTCAAAAGATTTTTGGAGGAGGATGTACAATTACCACATGTCCCATCTGAGATTCTACTGTGTCTCTGGAGAGAATGACATTATTGACAGCCTTTGTTTCTATAATGATGATGACTAGTGTATCTTTTTTTTGTAAATAATATTTTTTTCCAAGTACATGTAAAGATAATTTTCAGCAATCATTTTTAAGGAAGCTTTGAGTTCCAATTTCTTTTCTTCTCTCACTTCCCTACCCCTTCCCAAGACAGCAAGTCATCTAATAGAAGTTATACATATGTAATCATGTTTAACAGATTTCCACATTAGAATGATTTATATATCTACAAAAACCTTTTGCCTCTTGAAAAAATGTGGAAAATTCCAGCCTTTCAACTTACTATTTATTTACTTTCTGTCTTCTAGGAGAATGGATTTTCAAAAATAGCCTAGTTGCTATTTCCTTTGATAGGCTTGGGCAAATGACTTTACCTCTTTGGATTCAGTTTTCTTATCTGTAAAATGAGAGCACTGGACTAGGTCAGACTAGCAACTATGGATTGTTATGATCAAGATACGTATCATAAGGAAAGTCTCTGGAGAGAGTGATAGGATGCACCCTCAGCTGTTTGGTAAAGAGAAAGAAATGGAGGCTCTGGAGGTACTGGCATCTGTTGAGAGGTCACCATGGGTAGGCAGATGTAGGTGGGCAGGACAGGGAAGAAAGACAGAAAAGATTGGGTTGGGGAAGAAATTTGTTTGAATCTTCTCTATGGTAACTTCTTATTTAAATACTTATTTTTCTAATTTGTTGAATAACTTACAAGAGTTATCAGCATCTGCTAAGTTTGTTGTCTTCTAAATTTAGTGCCCTGAGGAAAAATGCTTCTTATCCTATCCAAGTAATGGCAGCTTCAAAGCTTACCCAACCATCTTATCTTGTGCCATCTTGTTCACATCCTTCCGATTTCTTTGATTGTTAGTCTGGTTCTTCTTTACAGTTCCTTGTTTGTAAAGTCTTGCAGCCTGCTCACACTCATTGAGCACCTCTCCATTGCTCTCTAGGTGAACACAAGCGCATTCATTTCTTCAAAAATTGTAGTGTTAAGACTTGCAGTCATGCAACATGGATAGAATAGTGGTATTGAAAATATTATTATCAGGGAGGAGCCAAGATGGCCAAGTAGAAAGATACACATATGCTAGCTCTGAACTCACAGCCCATAAAATATCTCTAAAGAAGAACTCCCAACAAATTCTGGAGCAGCAGAAGCCACAGAACAATGGAGTGGAGATTTCTGTTCCAGAGAGACCTGAAAACCTGATGCGAAAGGTCCATCACGCACTGGATCCACAGCAAAGCCCAGCCCTGCCTTGGCTGAGCAGCACTGAGAAGAGCAGATCCAAGCAGGCTTCAGGGACAGAATCTCCAGTGTCCATGCAGGTCCCTCCACCCACAGGCACTGAAGGTCAGTGAGAGAATCTTTTTGGCTTGCCGAGAAGGGAGTGGGGTATCCCCATAACTCAGGCCCCCTAGGGAGGCAGCAGCAGAGGCAGTAGCAGACAAGGGCTCCCCAAGCAGGCAGGAGCCTGGATCCATAGTTGAAGGTCTCAGCATAAACCCCCTGAGGGAACTGAGCCCTGTGTGGTGGCCCTGCCCCCACCCAAGTACCTGAACTTAATCTCACACTGAATAGCAGCTCCACCCCTGCCCAAAGCCCTGAGGCTGGGAAGCAGCATTTGAATCTCAAACCCCAAGCACTGGCTGGGCGGATCTGGAGGTGAGGTGGATGTGGAAAGGAAACTCAGAAGTCAAGTCACTGGCTGGGAAAATGCCAAGAAAAGGGAAAAAAAATAAGACCATAGAAGGTTACTTTCTTGGTGAACAGATATCTCCTCCCTTCCTTTCTGATGAGGAAGAACAATGCTTACCATCAGGGAAAGCCATAAACATCTAGGCTTCTGTATTCCAAGCATCCATAATTAATATTCAACGGGCTCAGACCATGGAAGAGCTCAAAAAGCATTTTGAAAATCAAGTTAGAGAGGTGGAGGAAACACTGGGAAGAGAAATGAGAGAGATGCAAGAAAAGCATGAAAAGCAGGTCAACACCCTGCTAAAGGAGACCCAAAAAAATGCTGAAGAAAATAACACCTTGAAAAATCGGCTAACTCAATTGGCAAAAGAGGGTCAAAAAGCCAATGAGGAGAAGAATGCTTTAAAAAGCAAAATTAGCCTAATGGAAAAGGAGGTTCAAAAGTTCACTGAAGAAAATAGTTCTTTCAAAATTAGAATGGAGCAGATGGAGGCTAATGACTTTATGAGAAACCAAGAAATCACAAAACAAAACCAAAAGAATGAAAAAATGGAAGAGAATGTGAAATATCTCACTGGAAAAACAACTGACATGGAAAATAGATCCAGGAGAGACAATTTAAAAATTATGGGACTACTATAAAAGCCATGATCAAAAAAGAGCCTAGATATCATCTTTCATGAAATTATCAAGGAAAACTGCCCTGATATTCTAGAACCAGAGGGCAAAATAAGTATTCAAGGAATCCACTGATCACTGCCTGAAAGAGATCCAAAAAGAGAAACTCCTAGGAACATTGTGGCCAAACTCCAGAGTTCCCTGGTCAAGGAGAAAATATTGCAAGCAACTAGGAAGAAAAAATTCAAGTACTATGGAAATACAATCAGGATGACACAAGATCTAGCAGCTTCTACATTAAGGGATCAAAGGGCATGGAATATGGTATTCCAGAAGTCAAAGGAACTAGGACTGAAACCAAGAATGGTCTTTCAATGAAATCAAGGACTTTCAAGCATTCTTGATGAAAAGACCAGAGCTGAAAAGAAAATTTTGCTTTCAAACACAAGAATGAAGAGAAGCATGAAAAGCTAAACAGCAAAGAGAAGTCATAAGGGACTTACTAAAGTTGAACTGTTTACATTCCTACATGGAAAGACAATATTTGTAACTCTTGAAACTTTTCAGTATCTGGGTACTGGGTGGGATTACACACACACACACATGCACACGCACACACATAGAGACAGAGTGCACAGAGTGAATTGAATAGGATGGGGTCATATCTTAAAAAATGAAATTAAGTGGTGAGAGAGAAATATATTGGGAGGAAAAAGGGAGAAATAGAATGGGGCAAATTATCTCTCATAAAAGAGGCAAGCAAAAGACTTTTTAGTGGAGGGAAAAAGAGGGGAGTTGAGAGAAAAACATGAAGTTTACTCATCACATTCAACTAAAGGAAGGAATAAAATGCACACTCATTTTGATATGAAAACCTATCTTACAATACAGGAAAGTGGGTGAGAAGGGGATAAGCAGGGTGGGGGGGATGATAGAAGGGAGGGCATGGGGAGGAGGGTGCAATTTGAGGTTGACACTCATGGGGAGGGATAGGATCAAAAGAGAGAATAGAGGCAATGGGGGGCAGGATAGGATGGAGGGAAATATAGTTAGTCTTACACAACACCACTATTATGGAAGTCATTTGCAAAACTACACACATATGGCCTTTATTGAATGCTTGCCTTCCCAAAGGGAATGGATGGGGAGGGAGGGATGAAGAGAAGTTGGATCTCAAAGTTTTAGGAACAACTGTCGAATACTGTTCTTGCTACTAGGAAATAAGAAACACAGGTAATGGAGTATAGAAAGTAATCTGGCCCTACAGAACAAAAGAAAAGATGGGGACAAGGGAAGGGAGGGATGATAGAAGAAAGGGCACATTAGTAATAGGGGCTCGGCATTTTGGGGTGAGGGGAGCGGACAAATGGGGAGAAAATTTGGAACCCAAAATTTGTGAAAATGAATGTTAAAAGTTAAATAAATAAATTAAAAAAAAGAAAAAAAAAGAAAAATTATTATCAAAAAATAGCCTTTATTGCCAAGGAAAGAGAAAGCCACCAAAGAAATTTTGAAATTTCTTATGGACAATCCAGCCCTCCTTTCTCCTGTCCAATTTTCCTGCCCAAAGCATTCTATAGATGAATACACACAAATAAACAAAGCAAAAATGGGGTTCATCACATAGAGTAACAAATAATAAGGGGACAGTCCATGTGTTCCACTGGTATCTGCCATATCTAGAGAAAGTGGGATGATTATGATGCAGTATTACTATTAGAAAAAATAATATTCTTAATGATCTTAGAAAAATATGGAAAGATCTGCATGAAACAGTGAGGAGTAAAATGAACAGAACCAAGACAACATTGTGTATAGTAGCAGCAATATTGTTTTAAGAATTACTTTGAGTGAATACATTGTTTTGCTTATTATAAATACCCAAATTAACTATAGAAGACATATGAGGAAAGATGCTACCCACATCCAGAGAAAGAACTGATAAATACAAGTATATATAGCATAATTTTACACATGTACTAATTTGTGTCAAATTGCAACCATCTCTAGGGAGGGGGTAGTAGGAAGAAAAAAAGGAAAAAAAAGACATTTTACAAGATGATTTTGTGGTATATTTAAAAGGAATAGGAAGCTATACATAGCAAATTTGCACTTTCATGTGTAATCATCTTTTTTTGTTATGCTATGTTATGGAAAAAAGAGGAAGTGGGTAAGGGTCCCTATATGTTGCGTGTTCTCCTTGTGATGTATTCATGGCAGGACACAGACTTTAGTCACACAGGATGAGTGGGCATGGATGGCTTGCAATCTACTTCAATGGAGCCTACATCAATGAGTTCAAAAACCCATTGGGGAATTGGCATATCCTTCCATACATTCTTCACAAAAGGTCTGTCCTTTGATTTTCCTGGTAGTTTTACTATTTTGTGGATACCAAGGCATGTAGGCAGATAGTTAATAAGGATTTACTAAACACTTACTATCTTCCAGGAACTGTGCTAAGTACTGGAGATACAAATATAAGCAAAAAGAATGGTTATCCTTGGCCTTAAAGAGATTGCATTCTAATAGAGAAGAGACAATATATAAATGGGAACTGAAAAGCTCTCTGTTTTGGAGGGAAAGAAGGTTCCTGTGTGGAGGAATGATGCTGAAGTTCAGTGATTCAGAATCATGGCTGGGAATGAAAGATGGCTGGCCTGAGTTCCTCCCAAATATGGAGTCTTCAGAAGGAATTCATCAATGGGAGAAGGGATCTGCAAAGGTAGCAAGGCCATCCATGGCGTGAAAGCTGCTGAATCATGGTGGCAAGGTCCAGGGGGTCAGAAATACAGTTCAGAGGAGAATGAAGGATAATTGACTTGGGCAGCTCTGATGCCAGTCATCTATCTTCCCCCACTGTTAATATATGACTCATTTACTCCCTTTCTGGTCACATACGTTCTCGAGAACAACTTTTTCTTCTGCTTGACTTGTTAATTAAAATCTGTTAAATATGTGAATCAAAAGAGAATAGCACCTTTCAGCTACAACTGAAAATAGAATAAATCTCTTGAAAGCTGGTCAGATAGAAACAATTTGTGATCTTGGTAAGGTGTCAGTAATCTGCAATGATGGATGTTCTCTCTCTGTTTCCATTTCTGCATCTTTCTCTTTTTATTCGGGGTTGTGGTCCTTTTCTGGAATGCCTTCAGCATTTTTGACATAGCCTTTCAAATACTATAGACTTTGGAGAGTGACTGCCATTGTTGCTGTTCAGGGAGCTCAGAAGTCCTAGACTTCTCTTGGTGTTCATTTTAATAGGGAATAGATCCCTTAATACACTAAATTCTTCCTGTTCTGCAGTCTGGAGGTAACATTTTGCAACCAGATGATCCTGAGAAACATTTCCCAGAAGATCACAGGATTGAGAAATATGTATTTTTGATCTCAGATGTTTTCTCATTAAGCATCTGCTTTGCCATGTAATGCAGTAAAATGCCATTTTGGGAAATCCTTGAATGTTTTTAAATCATTAGGAGAGAATTGAATCAAATTGAGGAGATGAACACGTGTTAGCTCCTTGAATGCTGGGTATTTCTTACAAGAATGGAAGCTTGACCAGGATTGAAATGACCTCTTCCTCTAGTACAAACACAGGCAGAAAACACTTCCTGACTGATAAAGATAACATGAGGTCACGAATTCACCATTGGGTTTTTGGTCAGAGGGTGTGGGTTTGAATCCTAAACCTCTAATTTGCTTCCAGTATAACCTTAGGCAAGTCTTTGGATCCTCTTGAAGAATATGAGAGGGTTAGACCAGCTAACCTTTAGAGTCCTTTCAAGTTCTAAATCTACTACTCTATGTATAAGTAACTGGTACTCAACAGCAAATATTGTTACCAGTAGCATTAACTAGATAGGGAATAAGAATTGGGGAGGGGGGACAGAGCCAAAGTGGCCAAGTAGAAAGACAGACCTTCTGTAGTTCTCCTCCCATAGCCCATAAAATACCTGTAGAAAATGACTCTAAGCAAATTCTAAAGTAGCAGAAGTCGCAAAATGACAGAGTGAAAGAGATTTCCAGCCCAAGGCAGCCTGGAAGGCTGATAGGAAAAGACTATTGCACTTGTCTCAGAGCAGAGGGCAGCCCAGCCTTGGCTGTGGCATGGTGTGGCACACACAGGACCAGAGCAGGCTTCAGGGTATGGAATCACGAGCAGCAGCTGTGGTTCCCAGATTTCTCAACCCACAAATGCCAAAACAGCTTCAAAAGTCTGTGAGAAAGCTGTATCATCTGGATGAGATGGGAGCTCAAAAAGGATTTTGAAAATCAAGTAAGAGAGGTGAGGGAAAAATTGGGAAGAGAAATGAGAGCAATTCAAGAAAATCATGAAAAGTGAGTTAACAGCTTGCTGAAGGAGCCCCAAAAATTGATTAAGAAAAGAACACCTTTAAAAACAGACTAACTCAAATGACAAAAGAGATCCAAAAAGCTGAGGAGAAGAATGCTTTAAAAAGCAGAATTAGCCAAATGGGAAAGGAGGTTCAAAAACTCACTGAAGAAAATAGTTCTTTAAAAATTAGAATGGGGCAGATGGAAGCTAATGACTTTATGAGAAATGAAGAATTTAAAAAGAGAAAACCAAAGAATGAAAAAAAAAAGAAGACAATGTGAAATATCTCACTGGAAAAATAACTGACCTGGAAAACAGATCCAGGAGAGACAATTTAAAAATTGTGGGACTACCTGAAAACCATGATCAAAAAAAAAAAACTTAGACATCATCTTTTATGAAATTATCAAGGAAAACTGCCCTGATATTCTAGAACCAGAGGGTAAAATAAATATTGAAAGAATCCTCTGATCACCTTTTGAAAGAGATCCCAAAGAAATACTCCTAAGAATATTGCAGCCAAATTCTAGAGTTCCCAGATCCAGGAGAAAATATTGCAAGAAACATTGAAATATTGCAAGAAAATTGCAAGAAAGATATTGCAAGAAAATATTGAAAGAAGCAATTCGAGTAATGTGGAAATACAATCAGGGACAACACGAGATCTAGCAACTTCAACATTAAGGAATTGAAGGGCTTGGAACATGATATTCCAAAAGTCAAAGGAACTAGGATTGAAACTAAGAATCATCTACCCAGAAAAACTGAGTATAATACTTCAGGGGAAAAAGTGGTCGTTCAGTGGAATAGAGGACTTTTGAGCATTCTTAATGAAAAGACCAGAGCTGAATAGAAAATTTGACTTTCAAACACAAGAATCAAGAGAATCATGAAAAGGTAAACAGAAAAGAGAAATCATAAGGGACTTACTGAAGTTTAACTGTTTACATTCCTACATGGAAAGATAATATTTGTAACTCTTGAAACTTTTCTCAGTATTTAGGTAGTTGGAGGGATAATATACATACATACATTAAATAAGTTGAATAGGAAGGGATGATATCTAAAAAAAGTAAAATTAAGGGGTGAAAGAGGAATATATTGGGAAGAGAAAGGAAGAAATGGAATGGGGCAAATAGTCTCTCAAAAAACAGGCAAGAACAAGCTTTCAATGGAGGGGAAAATGTAGGGAGGTGAGAGAGAAAAAGTTTACTCTCATCACATGTGGCTTAAGGAGGGAATAACATGCATACTCAATTTGGTATGAAAATCTATATTACACTGTAGGAAAGCAGGGGACAAGGAGATAAGTGAGATGTGGGGGGATGATAAAAGGGAAGGCAAATGGGAGGAGGGAGTAATTGGAAGTAAATACTTTTGGGGAGGGACATAGTCAGAAAAGAGAATGGAATAAACAGGGGGCAGGATAGGATGGAGGAAAACATGGAAACTCATGTTTCACAACATGAGTATTATGGAAATCTTTTGCATGACTACCTATGTATGACCTATATTGAATTGCTTGCTTTCTCATTGGGGATAGCAGGGAGGAAGGGAGAGAAGTTGGAACTCAAAGTTTTAGGAATGAATGTTGAGAATTGTTTTTGCATACAACTGGGAAATAAGAAAGACAGATAATGGTGTTTACAAATCTATTTTGCCCTACAAGAAAAGGGAGAAGATGAGGATAAGGGAAGGGAGGGGTGTGATAGAAGGGAGGGCATATTGGGGGAAAGGATAATCAGAATGCGTGATGTTATGGTGTAGGGGAAGGGGAGACATGGGGAGAAAATTTGGAACTCAAAATCTTGTGGAAATGAATGTTGAAAACTAAAAATAAATAAATAAAATAATTAAAGTTTCTAAAGCAGAAAAAGACCTGGGGAGATTTGGTAGGTGATGGATGGAGGAGGTAAGATGGGTAATACTCAGGTAAAAAATTCATTCTAATAAAATCTAGGAGACAGGCTCCTGCATTTTGTGATTCTGTGAAAGACAGAAATGACAGAGATACGGTCAAGAGCCAGGTAATAGTTGGAGAAATCAAAGGTGTGTCAAGAATGTGGAATTCACCCAGAGGTAGCAGTTAGTTCACTTGTAATATTAGTTCCTTCTTTCAATACTGCCTCTAGTGTGGACTTGAGAGGCTCCTTAGAGAACTGGAAACTCTGGACCAGAATGAATTTTTATGTATCTTCCCAATGGGTCTATGGATCATTAAATTAGGGTCACATATTACAGCAGATTGAATGAAGACTTTCTACATGAATTTAAAGTCTTAAACTTTGAAGGAAATTTTATCCATTTTCCCACCCATTTTAGCTCCTACATCTGGCAACAAAAAATCATTCCAAATGAGTGATTTGGTTTTAATTCAGTATCTATACTAGTGGAAGATATTTTAAAAAGATAGAAAAAGGGAAGGATAAAACTCATACTAAAAACCTTATGTTCAAAAGAGATTTATTTAAGAATATTTCTTTTTAACTGGAAGTTAAGAGGAGGGGTGTGAAACAGAAGCTAAGAAAACTCTTAGAAGACAAAGATTGAGGGTATAGGTCAGTGTTTTCACAGGAGAGCACAAGGTTCAAAGTGGTGAAAAATTTGGTGGTCACCAGTTTTTGTTCTTGGCAACAGAGATCACTGAAGGAAAAGACTTTTGGAAGACATGAGAGCAGACAGTCTCCATCATGTCCCTATTCCCAGGTCGTTACCCTCAAGACTATGGGGAATTTTTCCTTGGGTGAGATACAGGACACTCTCTCGTAGTTAAATTAAGTATTTTCACCCCCACTGAGAGAACTTGTTCACTCTCAATTGTCTGGTATACCTAATATATACCTCTGGGGTCAGAAAGACCTGAGTCCAAGTCTAGCCTTAGACACTTATTAGCTGTGTGACTCTGGGCAAGTCAGTTTCTTCATCTATGCAAATGAGCTGGAGAAGAAAATGGCAAGCTATTTCAGCATCTTTCCCACAAAAACCCCTAGTGGGGGTCACAAAGAGTGGAACCCAATGTAGATGCCTGAATAACAACAAAATATATAAATTTTCTGATTTTTGTTTTGCCATGATTTGGACAAATGGTTTTCTTTTCTATTTACTATGTATGTTCTTTGTGGAACTGGTATTTGGCAAGAAAGGGGTTAAGCCTTGGATATAGAGCTTGGGGTACCCCTAATAATAATGACAAAGATATCGGAACTTAGAGTGATCCTGATCATATACTCTTAGACCAATAATATTTTAAGGAAGCAGATAGATATACTTTTAGCCTGGCATCCCCATTCTCTGAGTAGAACAGAGTGCTGGTCCCTGGCCTTAATCTCCTGCTTCCCTTTCTGGCAGGAATGAAAATCTCTCTTAGAGAAGGGTGGGGGAGAAGAGGCTAGAAATGTCTATTCTGCCTGCTCTCACTGATGACAGCCCTCTGTCCACCATGGAGCCCTCACTACACACATGGACCCACATTTAGTTATACCTATCAGCAATGAATTGTTGTAATAAATTGTTTTTATGGGGTCCCCAGATTGTCTCTGAGAAAGCTGATCTGACTCTTTACAAACAGGCACGGAGTAACTTTACATCTGTCTGCTAATTTGTGTGTCCTCTGAAGACCAAGATTTCTCAGCAAAAGTCAGGGTCTTACTGAATATCTTATAATGTCTACTGGTGAATTACAGCATCACATTTCTTTCTGCCAAAGGTCTTTTGAGATGATATTGAAATTAAGTGATGCGTTACTTTTCTCACAGCTAAGACATATACTGACTAGGAGTCCCTACAGTTTCTCTATCTTTTGAGACTCCAAAGCACAGGTCAACAGAGAAGCATGGCTTGTGTTCAAACATCAGCAGATAGTGTAAGAAGCCTGTGGCATAATTCCTGGGGGGAGTGGTGTGCATGTGTCAGCAAATCCAGTTCTAGACTTTTTGAGGTCAGTCATAGTTAACAGTTTTAGCAATACTCTGTCTAAATCTCTGCCTTGGTCAGAATAGATTCTGGCAGGAAGTCTACACACTAAAAACCAGTTCTTCGCAGCACATTAACAATATTGTAAAGTGCTCACTCACCACCAATATATGGCTGATGCTCTTACCATTTCCTGTTCAGTACACACAAGGTGCCAAGGTTTGCTGCTCCATTTATATTGATATCAGTATCAGTAGCAATATCTGTATCTATAGCTACATACACATATTGAACACCTTGCACACTTCTTAGCCATCCTTGGCCAATAAGATTTGTCTCTTACCAGTTTCATGACATTCTCTTGACTTTTACATCCAAATGTATTAGGTAAAGGTTTCATAGCTAATGCTGACTCAGGCTAGTCCCCTGGTATTTAGGTTTGATATTGGAAGGAAATGAAACATTTTTAGGTCATTCAATAGTTAATAAAGGGTGATTTGCTTAGCCACAGCAAGAGGTTATATAACAGGGATAGGCATCAAGGACCCATTAAGTTGATTCAACTGGGCAAAGTTCCCTTACCTAAATTCCGCCTTGTTTTCCTCCAATCAAACACTAGAGAGCACCTGGAGCTCCTTATGGCTGTTTTGTACACAAAACACCCAGAAGGAATATCAGCAGCCTAAGAGGTGATGTCAGCAGCCTAAGAAAGGATGTCACCAGCCTAAGAAAGGATGTCAGCAGCCTAAGCCTTTAGTCCCCTGAGCTCACCAAGCCTCAAGAAAATTTCAATATCTTTTAAGGAAAAATTAGCCTAACTTGCATGTGGCAGGATCATAGAGCAATAATTAGCACCTACTTCCTGGTACCATGAGTGAAATCAGTCATGTTGTATCATACTCCTTTGTACAGCTCTGACTTTTGTCTTTGTCTCAACAGTGATTCATATTTAAGAGACTGGAGCTTGGGTCCTTTAGCCTTACTTCCTCACTTCCTTGCCATGTCCATGTCATGGTGTCTCTACTCAGATAATCATCTCCACTGCCTCCCCATCAGAAAATTTGATTCTGGCCCTGGGCTTGATAAGATCAGGCTTGATCTTACCTTGCCTAGTCCCAGGCCCCCACAGCACTTCCTGACTATGTTCAAAACATGCTGTGGCTAGGTACTTTATTTTTCCCTTTTCTACTCCACCTATTCCTTTTATGTATCATCTTCCCCTATTGGAATTTAAGTTTTTTGAGACGTAGATTAGCTTGAATCTTTGTTTTTGTGTTCTCAATGTTGAACAAAGCTCTTAGCAAAAAGTAAAACATAAATGTTCTACTTCTCTATCTATCTATCTATCTATCTATCTATCTATCTATCTATCTATCTATCTATCTCTCTATCATCTATCTGTCTGTCTTCATCTAATCTATTTCTATCTATCCATTTATATATCTATCTCTGTATCCATCTATTTCTCTATCTATAACTATTTACCTCTCCCTCGTCTGTAATTTCCTTTCATTGTGTGCACTAAGTTTAAAATGCCTCAGAACAATTACATTATTTTTAAAAATGTTTTTATTCGTTTTGTTAAATATTTCCCAATTACATTTAAATTTTTTAGCATCCATTAAAAAATTGAGTTCCAAATTCTTTACCTTCCTCCACTCTCCCCCCTCATTGAGAAGGCAAAAAGTGTGATATCAATTAAATATGGGGCAATTAGATAGCACAGTGGATAGAGTACTGGGCCTAGAGTCAGGATGACTCCTCTTCCTGAGTTCAAATCTGGCTTTGGACTCTAGCTGTGTGACTTTGGATAAACCACTTAACCCTATGTGCCTCATTTCCTCATCTGTAAAATGAGCTGGAGAAGAAAATGGAAAACCATTCTAGTATCCTTGCCAAGAAAATCTGAAATTGGATCATGAAGAGTCAGACTCATCTGAAACAACTGAACACCAAAATATATGTGAAGTCATGCAAAACATATTTTCATATTAGTCAGAAGAAAACAAAACAAAAATTTTGCAAAAGAAAACAGACAAAAAAGCCCAAGAAAAATAAAATGTAAAAATGCATGCTTCAATCTACATTCAGAGTTCATCAGTTCTCTCTCTGGAAGTGCATAGCATTTTTTGTCATGGGTACTTTGGAATTGTCTTGGGTCATTGTCTTAATCAGAGTAGCTAAAGTCTTTCACAGTTGATTGTTACATTACAGTTGTACTGTGTACAATGTTCTGGTTCTGCTCACTTAACTTTGGATGAGTTCATAAAAGTCTTAGGTATTTCTGAAACCACTCTGCTCATCATTTCCTACAGCACAATAGTATTCCATAACAAAATCATATACCACAACTTGTTCAGTCATACTCTAATTGTTGGGCATCCCCTTGATTTCTAATTCTTTGCTACCACAAAAAAAGCTGCTATAAATATTTTTGTATGAGTAGGTCCTTTTTCCTTTTCTTTGATCTCTTTGGGATACAAACCAAGTAGTGGTATTGCTGAGTCAAGGCTTGTGTAACTTTTTAGCCTTTTGGGTATAGCACCAAATTGCTCTAAAAAATTGGCTGGATCAGTTCACAACTCTACTAAGCCTGTATTAGTGTTCCAATTTTTTCACACCCCCTACAGCATTTGTCATTTTCCTTTTCTGTCCTATTAGCCAATCTGGTAGATATGATTTGGTACCTCAGAATTGTTTTAATTTGCATTTCTTTAACCAGTAACGATTTAGAGCATTTTTTTGTGACTATTGGTAGTTTTGATTTCTTCATCTGAAAGCTTCCTGTTTACATCCTTTGACCATGTATCACTTGGGGAATGGCTTTATTTTCATAAATTTGGCTAGATTTACTAAATTACTACTTTGCTGGATATCAAGCCCCTGTGTATTCATTCCAATATGATCATGTTTTTTATTTTTCCTTCAGGCCTTAGTGCACCATCTTCTCCATTCTATATAATCTGAGTTGGCAGGAATCAAAAAGTTAGTTAACTTTTCACCCTAGGCTTAAAGGTAGATGAATGCTGGGGATGATTGCTCTGATCTTTTACCATTCTTAAAATGCTTCTCAAATTTTTGTAAAACAAAAAATCTGTCATGAGATGCATGTTAGCAGGCATAAGTTTTGTCCTTCCTCCTCCCAACTCCATAAGCCCCTAATCTCCCACTGTGACTTTCCATTGACATGTCCTTTTCTAGGTCTTTGCTAAATTCTTTACAATTCACCAACACTGCTGACGTGTGGAATCCAGCTTTCTTAAGTCTATCTCCCAGCAGTGACATATCCTCTCTCTTTATGAAAAATGTATTTTTTAAAAATTATCTTATTTTAATTTATGGAATAAAATAAGATTTCCATAACATAGTAACATAAAAAGATGGTTGCATATGGAACTGCAAATCTACTATACAAAAGTTGCTGTTTCTTTCAAACATACAACAAAATTACCATGTCAGTTTCTTCTTTTCCTTTTTTTCTTCCCTTTTCTCCCCTCTGCCCTAGAGATGGCTAACATTCGATGCATATAGATATACACACATATATGTACATATGTATATATACACACACATATATGCATATGTATGTAAAATTATTCAATGCATATTTCTATTTATCAGTTCTTTCTCTGGATGCAGATAGCGTCTTCCTTCATATATCTTTTATAATTAATTTGGATATTTATAATAGCCAAAATAACTTATTTACTCAAAGTAATTTTCTTATCCTCTCTTAAGTAAATATCTATTTTGGGCTAATTGTGTCTCTGTTGGGACATACCTAATCACTGTTTTGTAAGATGTTGCTCTCTGTGATGTAGAAGGTCTAGCTTCAACTTATTCCAAAGGAACTTGAAGGCCCTACTGCTCACTTTACACACAGGTAAAGTTTTCATTTGTGGCTTTAAGAAGATGTAGTTTCCCTCAATTCCAGGTGAGAGGTCTTTTGCTGACAGTAAGAATTTTGCCTGAGCTCTCTCTACATTTGTGGCTTCCAGCATAGATCTAGTTTGTCCTGAGATCTGTTAGACCCTGAATTTTGTTAGGAAGTATCAGTCTCTCAGATAGGTCAAGAAATTCACCACCAATATCCTTAGTGGATTCTCATAAGAAAAATGAACACATACACACACAATCCAGACACTATGGAATAGATCACAGCAACAATCACTGATAATCTCATGACTTGGAAAAAAGGCTGAACGGTTCCCATTTGGTGTCCCTGACTACTTCTTGATCTCTCTGCTTCAAGTCTCTCTCTGCTCCAGTCCTTCTTCCACTCAGCTAGCAAAATGATTTTCCAAAAGTCTGATCATGCTATCTCCTTTCCCTTATCCCCAATTCAGTAAACTCTAGTGCCTCCTTATTACTTCTAGGATTAAATATAAAATCCTTGATTTGGGTTGGAAAGCCTTGCATAATCTGGCACAGTCCTACTTTTATTTCTTCTTGCCCCTTACACCCTTCCTTATACTCTCAGATGCAGTGACAGTGGCTTCTTTGCTATCCCTTGAGCAAGACATTCCATCTCCTGACTCAACATTTCCACTCCTGGAATTCTCTTCCTCCTCATCTCTCCCTGGTGACTTCCCCTAACTTTCTTCAAGTCTCAGATGAAATCTCATGCTCTGAAAGAAGCCTTTGCAAATTTCCCCGTAGGGCTAGTCTCTTTCTTCTCTTGATTATTTCCATTATTTCCTGTATAAATCTTGTTTGTACATAGTTGCTTGCATGTTGTCTCTTTCAACTGTGAGCTTCTTGAGGGCTGTGGCTGTTGTTGTTGGTTTACATTTTCTTTGCATCTCCAGCATTTAACAGTGCCTAGCATATATAACTGGTATACAATCAATGTGCACTAGCTAATTGAGGTCATAGGATCCTGAGCAAAATGCCTCATAGCAATATAAATTTTGGGGAGACATAAGGTCAATCTCTGTTATTCTTTGTGTATTCAACAAATATTTTTAAGGGTCTTTTATGTGCAAGATGCTGTGCTAGTGATACAAAAAAAAAAAGATGAAAAAAATCACAGTTCCTGACATCAAGGGACTTACATTCTAAAGCAGGGAAGGACATGGAATGAACACAAATAACTGTGGCACAAGGTTAAATGAGATAAAACTGATTAAAAAATTCACACAAAGCACTCTTGGAAAAGTTGAGAAGTGAGTCATGATTTTAGTTAGAGTGATCTGAGGATTCCACACTGGGGTTCAAGAAAAATGGATTGCAAAGGAGGAGGCTTTCCACAGTTGATATATGGATGGACTGTTAGGATGGCTTGTAAGAAGGGCAATATCAATGGATAACAATGATATAATTTGGCTGAAATATAGAATTCCCACTTCCCTCAGTCTACCCACTTCCCATGGCCTATATCTCCACTCTACCCTGGCTAAACTCAGAGATGAATATAGCCTTGTCATTCACAAATGTTCCACTTCTGTGTTCATGAACTCCCAAATTGCTTTATCTAATCCCAATACTTTCTCATTCTAACATTCCCTGTGCCTTAGAATCCCTAAGCTTCCTCTCTGTCTTCACTATGATGGTCAATCCCTCCACAATCCTTGCAATAGCTACATTCTCTTCCCTTTCCTATCTTGACTCCTTGGTGAAATGTTCAACGTTACATTAGCTTCAACACTCAAGTCCCTTGGCCCTTGACTTGAGATAGGAAGCCTTATTAGTACGGATATCAAAATAGTGCAGATGACAGGTGATGGGGAACTGAACTCAGGTGATGGCCACAAGGGATGCATACAAGCAAAGTTGTAGACAAAGAATTAGCTAGATGTAAGGGCTGTAGTGGGGAGACTGAGTGCCTCTATCACTCTACCCCACTTAGCCCTGACTGATTCCTTTATCAGGTGAAGATGCATTTTAATTTAAATAATTAGCAAAGGAATGAATTAAATGTGAACAAGATCTGAGTATGTGTAACAAAGATTTAGTAAATGATTGGATATGAAGGGTGACAAAATGAACCAAGAAGGGTGAATGGGAGGTGGCAAACCTGGTTGATTGAAAGAATAGTAAAATAAATCCATTTCCCAGCTATGCACCTGAACTCTGGTCATCCTCTTCATCCCCATGCCCTTAGAATTCATATTCCGCCCTTGGGACTTTGTCTTGTGAAAGGTGAACTTTTCCATTTCCCAGTTACTTACCCTCCAAACTATGCTGCTTGTACTCTGCTCATCCTCCCTATAGTTCTCCCATTAACTCTCCCTCTTCCTCCCTCTTCTACCTTCTTTTCATGTACAGTCTTCTTCCATCAGAAAGTAAGCTCGTTGAGAGGAGGGAGTGTCTTCCTTGCTTTATTTGTACTTGGCACTTAATAGATACTTCATAAATGTTTATTAGATGGAATAGTTAGGCATTAGAAATCAACTAGCTTAATCTTATTTTACAAATGGTATTTACTCCCAGTGCTTGTATTTCTTCCCTTTGAGGTCAAAAAGAATAAATCTAATCCCTCTTCCTTGTGAAAGCTCTTCAATTTATGAACCCATCTGTTAATTCTCCCTCCCCCAAGTCTTCCTTTCTCTAAGGTTAACCATCCCACAACTGATCCTCCATAGTGATGGCCTGCCTCATATGTATACTTGCTAAGTTGTATATGCGCATCCTAAAAATGAGGTACCTAGCATTTAATACAATACCAGAGAATAGTGTTCTGACTAAAAGAGAACACAATGAATGGGATTGTACTACCTCTCTATTCATAAATACTCTATTGTTTTTAATGCAATCTAACGTCTCTTTGACTTTTTTGGACAACATCACATTATAGACTAAAATTAAGCTTGTAATTCACTAAAACTCAAGGTCTTTTTCAGATAAATTACTGTCTAGACTTGGATTTTTTTGAGTTGATTTTTTGAACTCAGTACAAGATTTTCTATTTACACCAATTACTTGTTATCAGCTTAGATCTGGCCCAACATTTTAGCCTGTCAAGACCTTCTTGGATCCTAGTTCTGTCACTGCACATTAGTTACACTTCCTAGGTTTGCATCACCTGCAGATTTGATAAGCATATTATTTTTGCCTTCTTCCAAGCCTTTACATAGCATAGGGCCACGCACGGATCCCTGGGGCACTCTACTGGAGGCTTTCTTCCAAATTGACATTGACCTGTTAATCTCTTGGCTTCTGGCCATCCAGCCAGTTCCCAATTCATTTAGCTACATTATTGCCCCATTCACATCTCTGTGTCTTGTCCACAGGAATAGTTGAGACATTTTGTCAAAAGTAAAATCTGTCTGGGATACTTTGCCAAAGTCAAAATTTATCTGGGTAAACAGATTGTATGTTGTGTCCAAAATTCTTGTGTCAATTGAGTTTTTCTTTAATTTTATACATTTGGGTTGTCAAATGACTGCTTTTTTTCAGCAAGTCAATATCAAGATTGTAATAATGTAGCAGTTTGGTTACCAACTGGCTTTTTAGGATCAGACATCCTCCTTGCAAAGCAGCAAGCAAAAGAATTCATGAGGAAATCTCCATAGTGGTCTTTCTTTTGGGCATTCCAGCTATTACAGAATTAAGAGAATTGATCCCGGCCTATCCCAAGGAATCCTTCTATGACCACATGGTGTTTTAGACACAGAGTAATCAAAGCATTCTCTACTTAGTTCTAGGGATTGAATATCCTGACTGTGAGAGGCAAAAGCGCAATGTGATAGAACACAGAAGACTGAAGTCTGGCTATTTTGGTGATGTTACAATAGAATTCTGAACTTGTAATCAGGAAGACTTGAGTTTAAATCCTGATTCATCATTTGCTGTGTAACCTGAAGTAAGTCACTCTCTCTCAACCTCTGTCTCCTCATTGTAAAACGGGGATAGTAATATCACCTACTTCAAAAAGTGGCGAAAATCAGATGAGATAACATGTAACGCACTTTGCAAACTTTAAAGTGCTTGTAAAGGCCAATTATTATTGCTATTTCCTTCCTTCCTTCCTTCCTTCCTTCCTTCCTTCCTTCCTTCCTTCCTTCCTTCCTTCCTTCCTTCCTTCCTTCCTTCCTTCCTTCCTTCCTTCCTTCTCTTCCTTCCTTTCTCCCTTCCTCCACATTACTAAGCATTGTCTCTCTTAGATTTTCCTTCTTTGCTCCTGTCTGTTTCAGATTTGTCAGAGCCCAATGTTTAGATCACAAGTCAATGAGCTGAAAACTCCACTTCCTAGCTATATTCTTCACTATTCCTCTGGCTGTGCCTCATTGTAGTGTGGGTTAGCCCTGGTTCTCAAAGGTTCTAGCTAATGCTGAAAGAGAGATCCAACGTTCAGCATTAGGGAAGTGATAGGCTTGTTATGCTCTGCCCTGGTTGAACATAGCTAAAATATAATATTCGTCCTTTCATTTCCCATTTTTGGAAGGTCATGGAGAAGCTTTGGGCTCATCCATGCAGGGATCAGCATAATGACCAGAGGCCAGGACACTATTGGAGAAGACAAGTTGAACAAAATACGGGTGTTTAGCCTGGAGTAGAGAAGACTGGGGGTTGGGGGGATGAGATTTACTGCAAGTACTTGAAGGTCTGTCATGGGAAAAAGGAATTAGCATTAGGCATGGCTTCCTGGGCCTCAGAGTGGCAGAATTAGCATTTAAAGATGCACAATTTGTTAGGTTCACTGTAAAAGTCCTAGGCTTATCCTTACTGGAGTAGATATTTGATGGCAACTCATTGGTCCAAAATCCATGATGTTTTAAATGGGAGTTTTGTTCCGGTGCAGATCAGATTATGTATGAGGTACCTTCTCACTATGAAATTCTGTGATTCTTTGTTGTTGTGATAAAAGTGTCCTACCATAGGTCCTGATTCCCTGACAAGGGGGCCTCAGTTCTACCAATCTGACAATGATGTCACTTTTATTCTTGCTGTTTGGGACAGACTTTTTCAAGTGCACTGCTTCTATATGCTTTGAGGGAGCTTTATTGACTTGAGCTGCCCTCTGAAGATAGAATGTAGTTGCTAGCTTCATATCAGTAAGTTTCCCTATTTGTTCAGTCAGCCTGCTCATTATAACTACTTAGTGACTCATTTCAGTGTCAACCCTGTTTTTCTCAGCTGCAGTATATTTACCTTCTCAATATAATATGCATGCATGAAGGAATAATTCTAGTAATATTTTTTACACAATGAAAGCTCAGAGGCGGGAAATAGTAATATAGTTTCCCCAAAGAGAGAGATATATTTTTAAAATGTCAAGCAAATAATTTCTTAAGATCCAATTTATCCTTCATGCACATATAAAGACTACATATGTAAAATACTTTGTAAGCCTTCAAATATTGCTTAAATGGGAGTTATTACTACATGGATATGTATTCTTAAAGCCCTGCTTATGAATCTAGGGGCTCCTCTCTTAAAAATTTTTTGGCAGCAATCCTTTCCCCAATTTGTTCAAGACCAGTGCCAAAACTCTTTAAAAATCATTAACTATATCCCTCAAGATAAAAGATACACAAACATTCTAGTAAATAGGGTTAAATAATGTCCCCGAGGCCTGGTTGGATCTATTTTCATATCTAGCCTTACAAGTTTACTAGTTCCAAGAAGAAATGAAGGAAAGAGCAAAGGAAGAGGAGGAAAGAGACAGAGTTAGAGAGGGAAACAAAGTGAGGCATAGGCAGAGAAGGTTATATAAAGAGTTGGAGGAGACACACACACACACAGACAGAGAAATATTGAAAGTCTGAGAGATATGGAAATACAAAGAAAGCGACTCACAGACAGAGAAACATACAAGGAGAGAGAAACAGATAAGGAGTTTAAGACAGAAAGAGATGGAAATGTTATGGCCTGTCTACTATAGCAGTGGGGGAAGTATGACACCAGAATTCTGATACCAAGGCCTCTGCACCTAGGAGAGGAGTTCCTAGATGAAGTGGGAACCAGAGCTGAGAAGCAATAAAGGGCAGAAGGTAGACAGACCAACCTGGGCTTTTTCTCTGACTAGTACTGGGTAGATACATGGTGAGGAATAACCTCTCTAAAGATTCATGCCAGTCAGTCAATAAAGATTTATTAAGCACTTACTGTGTGCCAAGCACTGGGGTTACAAAAAGAGGCAAAGGCTCTCCCTGCCCTCAAGGAGTTCAGTCTCATGGGGGAGACAGCAAACAAATATGTCCACAAAAGCTGTATAAAGGTCAAGTAAGAGATAATTAGCAGAAGGAAGCTAGTAGCTGGAGGGCTGGAGAAAAGCTTTCTGTAGAAGATGACATTGACCCATTAGTTAGCACTTTGGAAGAATTCCAATGACAAAAGAATGCCATAATTATGGAGGTATCATGGGATTGTGGAAAAAGAGCTGTTCTTCAGACAGATAATTTGGGTTCAAATCCCACCTTTGAATCTTACTACTTGTAGAACCTGGGTTAAGGTAGTTCCAATCCCTGGGCCACAGTTTTCTCTTCTGTAAATGAAGCAGTTGGATGACATGGCCTCTGAGGTCCCTTACAGTTCTTGTAATAGATACAACACTAGACTTGGAGGCAGAAAGACCTAGATTCAGATCCAGACTCTGGCACTTACTGTGACCTTAAAGTCACTTAACCTCTCTATGCCTCAGGTTTTCATCTGAAAAATGAAGAGGTTATGTGTCTTTTGTCTTTGATGGTAGAGTTAATGATTTTAAAAGTGTTGACACTGTCCTCAATGGGATTTTAGGTCCCTTCCAGATAGAAGCATGTGATCCCATGAAATCTATAAATGAATGAATAAAAAACCACTTATTTAGTGCTTTCTCTGGGCCAAATATTGTGCTAAGTGCTGGTGACACAAATAGAAATGATGAAACAGTTGCTGTACTCATGCATTTCACACTCTGGTTGATTCCCTGGGGTTGAACTTGGAGAGTACACCAGAGGTGGGTTATTTGGTTCCCTACCAATCCCAGAGTGCCCCACCCTATGACAATACTATACCCCTGAAGGACTGGATGTAGCTCTTTGAGTGAGATTGAATCCACCAGAGAGGGAAACAAGTTGTTTTGGCTGCTTGTAGACTTGGACGTGAATCTGGCATTTTTGTGGGTTAAATAGACACAATTTTGGTCATTTTCAAGTCTGAGCACTCACATGAAAGCTGAGAGACTTTTAATTTTTCTCTAGAGACTTGGATTCTAGAAACATTTTTGTTCTCAAAGGAAATCCTAGGTAGGGCCAAGAACCACAGGTAGTATGATTAGAAAATTCCATGAAGAATGAACCCACTCCTTGTAAACCCAGACATCACTTCTGGGCCCTGGTTTTGCATTTTTATTTAATTTTAAATGAATAATCATTCATTTTCACCCCATACAATCTTAACCCAGGTCTTCTGAATTGAAATAAAGGTGCATTTTATCTGTAATATGATACTTAAGAAATGTATAGAATATCTCTCTCATTCTACAGGAATTCAATCCAAAATGTTTCATAATTTGTGTTAATTGATTAGTTTGAAGCTATTTATGAGTTATGTTTTTCAACCGTATATCCCCAAATACACGATCTCAAACATTCCCTAGACAAAGGAAAAATACTCTATTGAAAAAGGCACGCTAAAATGAAAGTGTCTAAAAGTCAGGTGAAATAAGGCCTATACATTTTATTTTGTTTCTCTTCTAAATAAAGACTTCGTATCTAAACGATCTTGGTGGGCATTTTGTCAGACCACACTATTTCTGTTGCTTCATAATTCTGGATGTGCCATCCAGCATTTAATAAAAATAAATGTCAAGATTTATCCTTGGGTTCAAGAAATCAATTTCACATAAAAGATACCCTTGAGTTCAAGAAATTGATTTCACATAAATGTCAAGACTTACCCTTGAGCATAAGAAATCAATTTCACACAAATATCAAGACTTACTCTTGAGTACAAGAAATCAATTTCACATAAATGTCAAGACTTACCCTTGAGCATAAGAAATCAATTTCACACAAATATCAAGACTAACTCTTGAGTACAAGAAATCAATTTCACATAAATGTCAAGACTTACCCTTGAAGAAATCAAGGAATAAGTTTCTCAAGTATGGGATTGTAATGCGGTGTCTAAACAACAATTAATTCAAAAATAATCTGAAAATTTTACTGAACCAATAGCTCAATATAAGTCATCAGGGTTATATAGTTGCTGAAAAACAGCTAATGTGATTGTAGGCTCCATTAAGAGGAACAAAGTATTGAAACAGAGCGGGGAATTAATGGCCCTGTTGTACTCTACCCTTATCAGATCATATCAGAAGTATTCTATTCAGTTCTGTATAGTACTTTTTGAGAAGGGTATTGAGGACCTAGAGAATGTGGAGAAGAGGGTATCTCGGGACCTGTAGGAGATGTCCAATGGACATCAGTATGGTAGGGACCTGCAGCAAAGTGGAGAATGAAGAGATGGCTAGCCTGGGTACTCTCTGGTGAAGGAACTGGGAAAGTAGCTCCTGGAAAATAGAAGGCTCAGGAGGACACAATAGCTTATGTTCATGTATGGAAAGGCCCTTCAGGGGTTAGCCACAGAGGGCAGAATAAGAAGGGATTGGTGGTTGTTTTTGTTGCAAAGAGGCACTTTTAGATTTGAATTAAAGGAAAAAAAGTTCCAAAAAATTAAGGTATCTGGAAATGGCCTGGTGTCCCTGAGAAAGTAGTATGTTCCTCCTCACTAAAGATCTTTAAGCAGAGGTTGCATGACTACTTGTTAGTTATTTTAAGAGGATTTCTTGTTCGGTTAGGGTTATGACTAGACATAAACTCTAAGCTCCTTTCTGGTTCCAAGGGAGTCATTCTCATTACTGTAGGGGAGAGTGCTTATTGAAAGGATGAGCCCTTAAAAGTGTGGTAGTTTGTATTTGTGTACTATCCCATTACTAGACTGCAAGATTCTTACAGAAGGGATTATGCCAGATTTAAATCTCAGACATCCTTCAGTGCTACCATAGTGACCTGAACTTAATATGTTGAATGAGCTACATTGTGAATTGCCTGTTGTTCCCCACATGTAACTGGGATTTTCTAAATAGGACAACATGGATAAGAAGCCATATGATAGAGAAGGATTGGAAAGGAAAGAAATCCTCTTCTCTTTGGCAGTTTTATCCTTGGCTAATTGGCTCCTTAAGGATACAGTAAAAACTATGGTTTTTCCAGGAGCAATGGATGGCTGTGAGAGTTGGAATACAAGGAAAGCTGAGTGCCACACAATCAATGCTTTTGAATTGTGGTGCTGGGGAAGACTTTTGAGAGTCCCTTGGACTGCAAGGAGATCAAATAGGTCAATACTTAAAGAAATTAATTCAGGCTACTCACTGGAAAATTAAATAGTGAAATGATGGGATGTATTAAAAAAGAACCCGATGTTGAGAAAGATTGAAGGTAAAAGGAAAACAGGATGGCAGAGAATGAGATGGATAGATAGTATCATGGAAATCAAAAATATGAATTTGGACAGATTTTAAGAGATAGTGGAGGATAGACGGGCCTGGTGTACTATAATCCATTGGGTTGTGATGAGTTGGAAACGACTGAATGAACAACATATGTGTATGCACATGTGTATTTTCTGGGTATATTTATGTTTACAAATATGATTATATATGTACATGCAAATACATGGAAGAGATTAGTACTTCTATATACTCCCCCCTCAATGTTTTGTTAATACACTTTTCTTATATCCCTATCGCTTCCCAATGATTTCCTACTTCTCTACAGTAATAAAACCCTGTCTTGAAACAAAACACAGGTAAACAAAAATGATAAAATTTAAAAATTGATCTCCAGTGATGTTTGCCTCATTTTATACCCATAGTTCACCATTTCTCTGATGAGAAGTAAGGTGTATGACTTACTCTCAGTCTTCTGAAGTCACAATTAGTTACTGCATTCAATAACTAACATTTATAACACCCTTTAAGGTTTGCAAAATGCATTATATCTCTTGGTGCCCTAGACAACTTTTGAAGTCTATAAGTTATGGAGAAGATGCTAACTTGTACTGGGAGGAGAAATTCCTCCCTAGACGTTTCCAACACCAATGAAATCACAAATCTGGTTCCTCTCCCTACCCCTACCCTTACCCTCATTCCTACCCCTATCCTTATCCTTATCCCTCTTCTGAGGATGGTACAGTGAGGAGAGTGCTGGACCCAGAGTCAGGAAGACCAGAGTTTCAATTCAGCCTTAGATACTTACTTACTGTGTGATCTGGACTCTGCCTGCCTCAGTTACCTCAGCTGTGAAATGCAGAACATATAGCACCTACTTCCCAGAGATGTTGTAAGGTTCTATCAAGAGAATATATACAAAGAACTTGGTACAGTAGCAGGCACATAGTAGGCGCTATATAAATGTTCTGAATAGAAATATATTATAAATGTAAAATGTAATATAAATGTTATAAATGTCAGTAATAATAATAAATGTTTCTCTTCCCCTAATGAAGTTCATAAGCTTCTACAATTATGTATGTTTCAATCAACAAAGATTAAAAAGCAAATTGTACACAAATATGCAAAAAGCATATATATATCTATATCTATATATATAGATATAGATACATATATATGCTTTCTGTGTGCAATAAACTAACAGTCTTTACATCACTTCATTTTTTGCATGATCGGTAAATGGCCTGAAGTTGTATGAAGTCTTTGAGAGAGATCCTACATAACAACTGAAATTTCTTTGGGAAGAGATACCATGAAACGGAGTTAAAACCATCCTTTGATTAGATATCCCTAAGAGAATGACCTCCACCTCTTTGGATTTCCTCTCATATTTTCATAAAAGCTATTTTCCAGATTTATTTCTTTAAAGCCATTTTGAAACAAACCATTGCAAACTATACATCTTTGAAGTGATTTCTTTCCTCCCTTTAATCTAATTTACCCCAATAGCTGTCTGCTGATTGTGTCATTAAATTTCTTTGACTTTCTTCAAAGTTCATTACTCTTTACTAAATGGTCTCATAAAAAGAAAAAAAATAACTTAAAAACATTTCCTTTCTCCCTCCTGATTGAACTGTCTCAGGAACATATCCAGTAATGAAGCCCATACTTGCATTGCCAGTTATGCTAGCTAATTGCTTTCACCTTAGGCCAGAATGCTGTCACTTCAGTGAGTTTCAAAAATTCCTTGGTGAAATATTCTCTTGTTCCCTTCCCAATGATTTTAGTTACATTTCATGTTGAGTTTTATCCTTTACATCCATACAGGTTTTTCATGATAATGTGATTGCTTGTCCTGGATCCTATCATACCTAGCTCTATGACTTTTTTTCTACTTGGTGGACATCACACCAAGAAGAAAAATAAACAACAGGCTATACTGAATTTCATAGCATAAAAGTCATTAGATTTGTATATATCCTCTAAAAAGATATGCAAATCTGGTAGGACACACTGGGAATTTCAAGGCTCATGAGGGGAGAAAAGAATAATATTTGAATGGCTATGTTTTGATGAGTTTTTGAGATTCTGGACACAGTTGGAAGTAGAGGTACACTCTTGTAATCCTTGCTACTAGAGTAGTCTGAGACTGATGGATCTCCTAGACTCAAGAGCTCTGAGATATAGACAGGTTAAAGTTGATATGGTTTGTACCAAATCTGGCACCAATATGATGAGGTCTCAAGAGTGGGAGGCTACCCGTCTGTCTATGAAGAGGTGATCCATCCCAGTTTTGAAACAGTGTAGATCAAAATTTCTTCATAGTTCAGTAGTGGTATTGTGCTCATGAGTGGCTGCTGGGTGAGATAGGGACACAGTCTCAAAAAATAGATTCTGGACTCCATCTCTCCTACACAGGGGATCAGTTCAGTCATCCGCGAGATAGATGAATACAACAATGCCAATAATAAGAATATAGTTGTTTAGATGCAGAAGAAAAACAAGTGGGACTAATATTTTTTCCCTCAAGAATATAATTTGTATCAGGCAGTACTATGTAAGCTCATTCAGGGGAGAAGTCATGGTTGTATTACATCTTTACTACTACAACACATAGAACATCCTTAATAAATGTTAATTGTATTGAATTTGTTGATATAACAAAGACATGTCATCATTTAATGCCATTTAAGTATGCATTCGTCATGAAATCTAACAGGATAATTTTCTTAAGAGTGTATCTGTAAAACATCTGAAAATGCAGGAGAAGAAACACATTAACAGCCTATGATTTGAAAAATGATTATTATTTGGCTTATTGATAGGTCCTGCTTATTTGACAGATTCACAGTGGATGTTCAAGGATGTGAAACAAAGCCTTTTTCAGGATTGGAATTATGGCAAGCTTATGAAGGTATCAGGAACTCAGCTTATTAGGGAGAAGAGACATTGTCCCTGACCCCTGGACTTAGTTGACTCCTGTACCTTTTTCACTTATTTGTAATGGGAGATACTTGAAGTCAAGAAGATCGAGGACAACTCCCTCCCCCAAGCTATTTGATAATTATTAGGCAAATTAGCATTAGCTGGTTTGTAGTTGAGCCTGCAGAGATGAAAATTTGGATAGTGACTTGTGAAGTCACCATGAGCCAACCAGGGATTTCAGTTGAGCCTAGGGCTGGAAGTGGTAGAGATGATAGTTTAACAGCACCCCCATGGATTGAATAAACAGAGGACTGGGTATTGTATAAAAGCACCCACAGGAGCAGTGCCTGGAAGGAACCAGAAAAACAGTATCTGAGAGAGAACAGGATACTAATAATGTGATCAATGTGAAGACCCAGTGCTTCTCAAACACTGGAAGTGTGAATGTGCTTTATACACTTGAATGGCTCCATAAATGGGTGCCCCTTTCTGTATCATGGAAAGAGGGATCACTATCCATGCACCTCCCCATTTGTCCTTTGTGTTTCTTCATTCTTCCAGATGATGCTGGCTATATTGGTGGGAGATCATACCAGGTATGATTAGGTTATTAAAGTGGGAGAGTATTCCACTGTTTCTTATTATGAGTTTCATAAAATACCATAGTTTTGAGCTAATTGTGTCCTTTGGCTGACAGTTGAAGGCAAACACACCAATGGGATCTTATAAACTACCATTTAGAATGTAGGAGAACTATGTTACCTGGGATCTGAGATAGCTGGCTTCTGAGGGACCTGCCCTGGTAGTTGGCTGGTGTTTCCAGATGCTATAGGCCACAAAGACCTTTGGGTTAGTTTTAACTATATCCATGATGATATTAGAGAGAGTATAACATGAATCAGTAATAAGGATGATGACCTGAGTCCTGCTTGCTCCTTCTTTTTGTGTGTGCCAGATTTAATGCAAATTTTCACTTTGACCACATATACCTATTAAATTATTAAAATGTGCACAATATTTACAAATTAAAACAATCTGAATGTGTCCCCAGAAACTTCTGTAATGCACACTGGCCAAGAGAAATAAAAGAAAGAAAGGAGGTAAGGCATGGTCCTGTCTTTGTCCTCATTTACTTCAGAGCCATTTTTAATCTGGAGAAATCCTGAGCATTTCCCCCCTGCCTCTCCCTTCTGGAGTAAAGGATTGCTCATATTTAAGATAATTTTTAAAGTTGTATTTTATCTAGAAGATACCAATATGAAATTTTTTGTTTAAATCAGAAAATTTCTGAAAGCTGAGAATGCTTCCCTGGATAGAAATGTATTGATGGTCTTTGTTCTGTCCTGGTCTAGGTCTAAGAAAGAAGACAAGATTTTTGGCTGGAGGTCATAAGTCTAATACCAGAGGGAAAGTTGCTTCAGGAATTACCAAGTCAGAGGGAGAAGTCCCTGTGGGCAGTGGGGAAGGGTCTCTTGTTGATGCCCACTGACCATACCAAACTGCTTATTTTTGCCTCAGGCAGTATATTCCCTGAGATAAAGATATAAGAGTGCCCTGCCACATAGGGACACTTCTGATGGGCTGAAGAGGCTTCTGGATATATGGTCCAATGATGGCAGGACCCTAGTGCCCTTGAGCCATATGATCCAGAGCTAAGTCTGCTGGGAATAAAGTGTTTCCTCTACCTTTAGGGTGATGTCTTGATTTTCATGTGAGGCGGATTTAAGTGAGGCAAAGTTGTGCAAAATCACCAGCCTCACTCTTTCCTTCAGGGTCATCTAGGATTCAATGGCAGGACAAAAGTCAAGAAGATTGACAATAGCCTGGGATACAGTGGGGAAACTTGGTTTTTCGAGATTAAGTTCTTTCCCAGGTCTCAGTTTGCCAAACTCTTTACAAATATTATATCATTTTATCCTTGCAACCAATGGGGAGATATCCCATCTTATCCATGAAGATACTGAGGCAGACAGAGGTTAACTGTCTTGCCCAACTTGTCTCATAGCTAATAAATTACTGAGGTTGGATTTGAACTGAGGTCTTCTTGACTTCAGGTCCTGTGCTCTATTTAATATGCTACCTAGCAACTGTAATGTAACATTCTGTAGCTGTGGAACATGATAACTATAATGGTGTGTGCTTGTGGTGGAGGTGGAGGTAGGTTGTTCTTATATCAATTCTTTTGGCTCAAGTTTCCAATCAGAATTTATTAAGTACCTACCATAGAATGAGGCACTGGGGATGGGAAGATTTAGACAAATAATCCCTACCCTCAAGGAGCTTATTTGAGAGATTTGAATCAGGAGAGCAAGTAGTGGTGGTGCTGTGGATTGGGAAGTGTAATAGGATTCTCTTAAACTTAATGTAAATCTATTATCAAACCCCTTATTTGAATCATTTACTTTTCCCCACCTTTTTATGTCTGCCTGCTCCAGGACTGTCTGTGATTGTGTTTATACCTTGCCAGAGCATCTGGAAGCAAAGTGAAAAATTTAATCAATTATAGAGATGTTTGGTCTACATAATATCAAACCCTGAGTCATTTCCTCAAAGAGAAAACATCTGGATGATCGACTGAAATTTCCACGTCTTTGTCTGCAAAGTTGATGCAGGCTTGGACAGAATGAGCCCTGGGGCTAGATCTTCTGGTTGTCCTGTACTAGGCAGCCTATACAGTGTGTGTGCTTTTCAGAGAGGTTAAGTGATTCAAGAGGCATTTCTAATAGTTCCATAGGTTTTAATCACTTTATGGTAATTACAATTCCACTTTATATTTCAAAGATCTATAATTAATCTAAGAGTTTCATTAGAAAGCATTTGCTGAATGTGCCATGTATATACACACAAAATCAAGGGGATGACATGTCAATTGAATTGGAACATGTTAATAACCACCTTGCACATTCCACATTATTTCATGGTATGAATCAGTGCCTAAAAGTTAATGTGGCACATCTTTCTATTCATCTATTGGTGAAAGCTCAGATTTCCTGTGGGATGTTTCATCCTATGGATAACTCAAAGTAAAGTTAGTTAATGATGCCCTATTAGCAGGAACCATACCTGAGCCTCGAAGAGCCTTACTTTGCCTTGTCTACATTTCATTCCCCATCAAGCCCATCAAGCCCATTGCTATTCAGATCTCAAGGTATACCTGCGGTATGGTATGACTTTGGTGGAGTCCACACGTCTTTGGTAAATTTCTGCCTGCCTACAAGGAAAGTGGCATGCAGAGTCTGGTCCAGTGGGACAGAGTAGAAGACCAATGATGAAGGGCACACTCAAAGAGTATGTCTATCTCCCATGCTTCATTTTCCAATTTGCGTTTCATTCCATTACTTGGGACGATGTTACTCCTGCTGGGGTTAGAGTCAGCTTGTCTTCTTGGTAATGACATTGGAAAGCATCCTTTCTAGCAGAGTAGTGCTTGATTCAAATCCTGCACACTGACACTTACTGCTTGTGTGACCTTTTCTGAGACTTGTATTCCTCATCTTCAAAATGGGGATAAAAATGTTTTTAATCCTGATCATCTAGTGTTAATGTGAGGCTCCAATGAGAAGATGTAGGTAAAAGGGCTTTCCAACTTTATAGTACTATAGAAATGCTAGCTTTTTTGAAAACCATAGACTGGTTTCTGTTTTTAGTGTTTTCTTTTTGGGGTGCCAGAACTTTATTCTTTCTTACATAGGATTATGAGCTTGTTAGAAAAGAAAATTGATGATGATTTCATCTAACTTTTCTTTAGGGTGATACTTTGAGATATAGGATCTTACTGTGATTATAAGAGTTTGATGTGGAGGGGACCTTAGAGATAAGGGAGGGGAAAAGCAAAATTCCCTTTAATTTCTGTAAAGGAACTAACGTATCCTCTCAGTTTTGGGATGGGGAGTGGGTTATGGAGAGAGGAAAAGTCATTCCTCAACTTCCCATCATCTGTCACTAGAAATTACCAGGTCATGGAGGATAATGCTAAGGGACTAATGCCCAGAGATCTGCCCTCCCGATTGACCCTTCCCACACTTTTTCCTGTGGAGTAGACAACAAGAATGGCTGCTCTTCCTGGTTTTTCTCTCCTAGAAAACTCCAAATACAGTGCCACAAATCCAAGGAACTGCCTGGTGTCTCATTAAATGGCGAGCTCTAGGCAAGCGCTGCTTGGGTCATCTCTCTCCCTAGCTGTGGTGCTATCTGGGCAGGGAGCCCAAAAAGCCAGAGCTGCATTTGTTTTCCTTTTGGTAGGATTTCCCCTTCGACAATTAGACTTTGAACAATGGTTTGGTTTCTTGCGCCAGAATTATATTCCCCAAACGGGCCTGGCAGTAGGCAGGGCTCAGATTTCAACCACATGTATTTCCCCCTAAAAATCAAAAGATCTGCATTTGGTGCTTCAGTCACATATCTTTTTAAGCAACGTTTGTGAGTCAGAGTCAGAAGTGATTGAAACCAGGGAGCTCCAGAACGGAACTTTTCTTCTTCAATGTTTGAATTTCAACCGAGTCCAAAAAAGCATCGAAGGAGCAGGATGGAAAACACACTCACAGAGTGGTACTGACAGCCCAGGCAGAAACATGACTTCATATGCACTCCTTTCATGCAATAGAAATGACAGGCCCAGGCTTACCCCAGACTCAGTTGTCCAGTAAGTAGCACACCTGGACTGGAAATCACGAATTCCATTCATTTGACAAGCATTTATTGAATCCTTTCTGGGCATAGAAAGACAAAATAAAATAGTCCTTTGCTCCACTAGAGTTAGTTTACCTTTTATTTTCCCCACCTCTAGAAATTTATTCATTAATTTTATATTATTTATGACTTTTATATTACATAGATTTCTGATTATCTATCCTTCTTCCTCCCTTTTCCAGAGAGCTATCCCTATTAATGAAGAAAATAATGCAATTCATCAAACCCAACCAATGTATCAACCAAATTTGACAGTAAATACCATATTCCCCAGCATTGCAGATCTGAGCCTGAATGGGATGGAGTTTTCTCAGCTTTCTTCTGGAGTCATGGTAGATAAGTATAATGTTACTTAGTGCTCAGTTTCATTTGTTTCCTTCTTTCTGTTTACATTTATCGCTTATCTTTATCATTTTGTTTATCATTTCCTTGATCCTGCTTACTTTATTCTATATCAGTGTCTCCGATGCACTTTAAGGTGAGGGAGGGTTGGGATTCTACAACATAAGTGTGAGGGAGCAAAGACACAAGACTGAGCGGTGGAGGGAGAACAGAGCAAGTCAGCTTGATGGAAGGGAATGCTCCCAATAAGTAGGTCAGGGATGATAGAAACAGGTCTAATGGAGGCCCTTGGTGGAATTGGGTGAGTCTGGTGGGGTTTGATAACGTTCTTATCTGGATCAAGCCAGGATAGGCACTGGATGGAGAAGAAGGGAGACTGGGGTGCAGATCAAGGTGCAGGGACTGGTGGAGATTCATGTTTGAAGATGGACGGAGACACTGAGGGAAGTGCTGATTACTCACTGTCAGAGGGTAAAAGAGTCTTAATAGGTTTTACTTTGTCAGGGGGAACAGAGCCTTTGAGACTGCCCAGAGCTTCTTTGTTTACTGGGCAAAGGAGGTTCCTGTTAAGCCTTTTTCATGTTTTTTCCAATTTTTAAAAACATTTTCATTTAAAATTTTGAGCTTGAAATTCTCTCTCTCCCTCTGTCCCTCCCCTCTCCCCACCATGAGACGGTAAACACTCCAATGTAGATTATACATGTGAAATTATGTAAGACATTTCTATATTAGTAATTTTGTACAAGAGGACTTGAATAAAAGAGAATCCAATCAATATCAGTTCCTTCTCTGGAGGTGGATAGTCTGCATCATCATTAGTCCTGTGGGATTGTCCTCAGTTCTCATTTCTCTGTTCATGTCAGGCAGTCAACAAGCATTATAAAGTGCCTACTATGGCACAGTGGTAAGCACTGAGGATATAAGGTAGTCCTCAACATGGTCTCTGCTCTCAATAAGCTCAGAGTCTAATGATGGGGACAAAAGTAAAGCACTAGGTAGGTGCAAGGTTTATACAGAGTAGATTAGAGGTAACCTCAGAGGGAGAGCACTGGTGGGGGTGGGGGTGCGGAGCCTCATTAGACCCTTGCAGAAAGTGGGATCTGAGCTGAGTCTCGAAGGAAGCAGGGGAAGCTAGAGATGGGGACAAGATGAAAGAGCATTCCAGACATGGAGGAAAGTCAGAGAAAAGGATCAGAATTAGAAGGTTGAGTGTCATGTGTGAGGAACAGCACAGAGGTCAGTGTTGCTACGTCTTAGAGTATATGAAGGGGAGGGAAGTATAAGAAGACTGAGTGGGGAGGTCTGTACTTTAAAAATCAAACAGTATTTTAGGTTTGATTCTGGAGGTTATAGGAAGCCACTGAAGTTTATTGAGTAGGAGAGAGACATGGTCACACCTATATTTCAGAGAAATCACTTCGAGAGCTGACTGGGTGATGATCTGGAGTGGGGAGAAACTGGAGGCAGGAAGACCCACCAGCAAGCTCTTGTCATAGACCAGGTGAGAGGTGATGAAGGCTTTCACTAGAGTGATAGCAGTGTCAGAGGAGGGAAGGGGTGGAAGGTGGGGTATGTCCAAAAGATGTCACCAAGCTAAAATAGACAGGATTTGGCAATAGATTGAATATATGGAGTGAGAGAGTGAGTAGTAGAGCATGACTCCTACATTGTGAGCCTGATTGACTGGGAAGGTGGTGGCACTCTTAGCCACTATAGTAATAGGGAAGTTTGGAGGAGAGGAGGGTTTTGGAGAAAAGATAAAGAATATAGCTTGGCACCTACTGAGTTTAAGATAGCAAAGGGACATCAGAGCAGGTAGGTGGCACAGTGACTAGAGTTCTGGACTTGAAGTCAGGAAGACTCATCTTTGGGAGTTCAAATCTAGCCCCAGACACTTAGCTGTGCAACCCTGAGCAAATCTCTTAACCCTGTTTACCTTAGTTTCCTTCTCTGTAAAATGTTGTGGAGAAGGAAATGGCAAACCACTCCAATATCTTTGCTAAGAAAATCCCAAATGGGATCATGAAGAGTTGGAAATGATGGAAAATGACTGACAAACAAGGAAGATCTAGTTTAAGTGACCCAGTGGGCATCATGTGGAACTATAGGTCAGGAGGGAAGTTGAGGCGGGATAAGTAGATCTGAGAATCATCTGCATAGAAATGTTTCCATGTTTCTCTGAGTTCTTCAATTAAAAAAACAAACTTATGATTTGGCATTATTCCAATACATTCATATACCGTAATTTGTTTATTCATTACCCAATTGGTAAGCATGTAATTTTTATTGGAAAGGAAAGTTCTTTGCTCTCACACACACAAAAATTACCACTATTCTTATTTTGAGGATATATGGGATTCTTCTTTTCATCATTGACCTCCCTAGGATATATAGCCTAGGAGTGGGATCTGTGATTTGAAAGGTATGGGCATTTTAGTCACTTTTTAAACATCATTGCAGATTACTTTCCAAAAGGATTGAACCAACACTGAATTTCTTACATCACTATAGTTTATCGAACATCTTTTCTTATCAGTTCACATGACCTGTAAATTTGGACCCAAGTCATTTGTTCAATGTTGCAAAGGTTAAAAAATGTGAAGCCAGAATTTGGTTCTCCAACTCCACATATGGCTTTTTTATAGCTTCCTTTGTGTAATAGTCATACTGGAAGAGCTTAGACTGGTTGCCTTCTGAGGGGAATTAAGTTGCTAAAGTCCCTAGGAGTTGAATTTCTTAACTAGTTGTGGAAGAGTTTTTTTGTTACAGCTGGAGTTTTGTCTCTCTCTCCTCTCTCTAACTCTCTCTCTGTCTCTGTCACTCTCTCAGGAGGAACACACTAAGAGGAGATGGTGTCAATGGTTTTCTTCTTTCCTAACTATGTGTATCCCATTCCTCTCCAGAGAGAACTTTAAATCATGTACTATAACAGAAATCCCACATTCCTACTCCCCAGACCTGATGTTCATTAGTTTCCTCTCTTCCCCAGCTGAGAAGACAATATACCTCACAGAGTATTTAGAAACTTAGACTCTCTCACAAGGCAAGCAATCCAAACCTTCCCAAAAGGATTGGTTTAAGATTGGAAAAGGAGTATGATAAGGCTGTCTATTGTCACTTTATTTATTTAACTCATGTGCTAAGTGAATCATGTGAAATGCCAGACTGGATGAATCAAAAGCTGGAATTAAGGTTGCTGGGAGAAATCACTGCTCTTCTTGAAAGATCTTCTTCCAAAGAGAAATACATATTAGAGAGGTGAACATCTTATTAAAAATAGAATGTCTGACAAGATTTGAATTTCTGGAACTGAAAATATTGGAATGATAGGATCTTGGTGGGGGGAAAAGTGCCCAAGGTCATGCAGGGTATAAGCAGCAGGGCCAGGGGTTGAACTCAGGTTCCTCTGATGCCAGGTCTGGTGTCTATGACACTATCTGTCGTCTGTGTAAAACAAGACTGACAAAAATGTAATAAAGCAATATCCACAGCTGAATTATTCCAGGCAGAGAAGGCTCAGCCAAATGTCAAAATGACATTAGTGTTCAACCTTGAATACTCTAAGTGCATATCTCGATTCTTTTATCCTTCAAAGTGCATTTAGCAGCTGTCTCCCTAAATATCAGGCAATTCTGCTGTGTGGGGGATCATTTTTTTCCCTTCTTTTTGTCTGGTTCTATGGTTTAATTGGGATGGGCAACTAGGCTTCTTTCACTGATTGCAGCTAGGCAACTGCAAGCCAACAAGCATATTAAATGAGAGCTGCTATAGCTACCATCGTAGCAGTTAGGTAGAGTCACAGTGCATAGAGCACTGGGCTTAGATTCACAAAGATTCGTCTTCATGAAGTTCAAATCTTACCTCAGACACCTACTAACTGTCATTGGGCCAGTGACTTAACCATATTTGCCTCAGTTCCTCATCTGTAAAATGAGTTGGAGAAGGAAATCGCAAACGACTGTAGTATCTTTCCCAAGAAAACTCCAAATGCAGTCACAAAGAGTTGAGCATGAATGAACAACATAAAAAGTAGCTATAATTTTCACCCATTTTACAAGTAAAGAAATAGACAATTTAAATGACTTTCAGACCATGTATCTTGTAATTTCCCAGACTGGATTGAAAGGCAGAACTTCCCGACTGTGAATCATCCATAGTGCCACTATATGGAGCAGTGTGCAAATTAGTTCAGACAAGATAAAATTATTAAATTTATTGAAATACATATAACTTTTTAAACATCAAAAAATGTTTAATACTCAATGTATTCTCCTTTTGTTGCAATCATTTGTTTATTTCTTTAAACACTGAGATCATGAGATTTTGACACACGTTCTTAATTCTTTATCATAAAGCCACAATTTTATCAAATTAGACATTAAGAATAACTTTGATAAATTTTAGATTTTCCCAGCTCTACCCTTGATTACAGCCCACAAATCTAAACCAGACAAATTTCTAGACCAATGAATTCAACATTTTTCACTACCTATTGAATAAATTTCTTAACCTTTCAGTGAGTATAAAAATACATGGTTAAATTGTTTCTATAATTCTCCAATAATTATCCTCTGTGGATCAATATATTTATAACAGTTCATTACTTTCTCAATGAGAACAAGACCTTTTGAAACCCACTGGAAGTAAAAAAAAAAAAAATCACCCAGACATTTTGTTTGGGGTAAATATTTTAAAGCCTGATGAAGATTTTCATCTCTTAAAGCTGCATTTACATTTTTTCTGGCAATGCTTTTGGTATAGCCTTGGGTGAAAAAGTGATATTCATCAGCAAAAGTTACTTTTATCTAATATTCAGTATTCTAATCCATGCACTGTCTTGCTTATAAGTTTTGTTTTGATTTCATAGTGATAGCAGCCAGTCTCTTTCCCCCCTTCACTGGTCATCTCATCATTCTTCCTATTTCAAGAAGTCTATGCTGCATTGTAAAGGAATTGATTACAACCCTCTAAGCTGCCAGATCCCTTACAAGATGTTTACTTGTTTTCTAGAAATGAATTAGGCCATTTTGTAGTAATGACTTGGTAATTTCTTGAATTTTTGTTTGTTTTTGAATAATATTTTCAAGCTTTGTTGTTCTTGAATTTGTTTTACTGGGGACCTGAATAATTCCTTAATAAGCTTAATCTTTTTTCCAGCAGCTGCTACAATATATGTATTGGTAATTGAAGTGTGCTCCTTAAAATTCCAACTTTTGAATATTTGTTTCATGTAATACTTATTTTTAAAATCAGAGCAAAAGCAAACAATGAAACATATGTAAGATGACATCTAGAACACAACTATTAGAGAACTAACTAAAGGTAAAGAAGTCAACTCAATTCAGCTTCATCTGATCAAGGACAGACATAATAATCCAATTTATATGCATGTTAAGACATCAGATTTGTAATGTCATTATTTCTCTTTGAGAATGAAGAATCAACAACACACTAACACTAGTATTAGTAGAAGCACACACATAAAAGAATTGATGTCACAAAATCATAATTGTTGTGTATTCAAAATAATTTATACACCACTTTGCAACATCTGGAAGATAACTTAGAACAGCGAAAATTCTTGCCTCATTTTGAGTCATTTGATTTTTCAAGTTTTAACTTAAGTATTAATATGAATACTATTGCAAAACTTTTCATAGAATTGACAAACCTACATATTTGAAAAAAAAATTGCTCACAAATAGGCTATGCTGACAAAATGACAATATCATCTAAATTAATTTATTATTCAGTGACATGTCAATTCACTTTCCAAAATGCTGCTTCACTTTTTAAATATTACATTTTTATGCTTTACAGGAAAAATAATATAATTCATTTGGAGGATTTGGAGGAGCAAAAGGTTAATAATAAAAAATAAATAATGAAAAGAAGTAGGAAGAAATGGGACTCAGCAGTACCAGATTTCATACTATCCTACAAAGCAATAATCATTAAAAGTATTTGGTACTGGTTAAAAGAGAAGGAATCCAATCAGTCGAACAGATTTGATATACAATGTACCAAAGCCACAAATCTATTAGCATTGTGTTCAACAAACCTAAAGACCTCAACTATTAAGGTCAGGACTCACTATTAGACATGAAAATAAACTGCAGAGCAGTCTAATACAAATTAGATATGATTCAGCATCTCATACCATACACCAAGGTAAGCTTTAAGTGTGTAAATAACCTCAACATAAAAGGTTATGCCACAGACAAATTAGAGAAGAGAAAAAAAGAAATTTTATATCTTTGAATATAGTAAGAGTTCATGACCTAAGAAGTAATAGAGAGAATCCTTGAAGATATACTAAAAAGTTTTTGCAGGCTCAAAAAGAAGGAAGTCAAAATTAGAAGAGAAACACTTAGCTAGAACAAACAATTTTCAGCAAGTTCCTCAGATAAAAGTCTAACTTTCAAGATATACAAGGAACTGATTCAAATTTCTAAGAACAGGAGCCATTCCCCAGTTGATAAATGTTTAAATGGTATGACCAGACAGTTTTCAAAGGAAAGAAACTCAAGTTTTCAACCATCATATGAAAAAATGTTCAAAATCACTAAAAATTAGAGAAATGCAAAGTACAGCAACTCTGAGGTTCCATTTTATATCCATCACATCATCAAAGATGACAAAAAGGAAAATGGTAGTTTTTGAAGAGTTTTGGGGAAATGGGCATATTAATACACTTTTGATAGAGCTATGAATTGGGTCAGCCATTTTGGAAGACAATTTGGAACTATGTCATTAGGCTTTGATCTAACTATACCACTAGCAGTCCTATGTCCCAGAGAGATCCAAAGAAGGGAAAAGGGCTCATATGTGTAAAACATTAAGCAGATTACAACCAAGAACCATCAATCAGTGAACTGCTGAACCAATTTTAGTTTGTGAACGTAATGGAATATTTTTGATTTGCAAAAAGTGATGAAAGGGGAGGTTTTGGAGCAACCTGGGAATACTTGTATGAACTGATGAAGAGTGAGATAAGGTCAGTTCATACAGGAATAATACTGTGCAGAAAAACAAATTTGAAAGACTTAAGAACTCTGATCAATGCAGTTTCAATCATGATTCCAAAGGAACACATGCTACCCAGCTTCTCAGCAAAGAAGGCTCTGTCTATCTTGATGGACCCAAGATGCAGAATAAGATATATTTTTGGACTCAGTCAATGTAAGAATTTGTTTTGACTGGATTTTGTTTCAATTGGAGATGGATGTGAGAGGATAGCATTAAAAAAAGAAAGAAAAAAGGGTCACTGAAGGATTAAAAATGCACAGAAAAGAACACTAGAACAGAAAGAATCATAGATGGGCAGGTCAGTTTTGAAAGTTACATGTGGATTTTGTTATGTGTTTAAGAACTGTCAGTCAACAAGCATTTATTAAGCACCTACTATGTGCCTTGATGAGATAAACACTAGGGATCCAAAGGAAGGCAAAAACATATTCCTTTCCCTCAAGGAACTCACATTTTAATGGAGGAGACAAAATGAAAAACTATGTCTGTGCAAGAGACATACAGTGTAATTGGGAGGAGACCTCAAAGGGAAGGAAGAAAAGCAAACTGTCAAAGTTTCTGGGGTAATTTTTTTCAGTTCTACTATGTATATGGAAATGCTCATTTAATTTGATATTTTGATAAATTCAAAATAAAAAATAATGCTTAGAAAGTATTAGTTTAATAGAACATCCTCAGTGAAATCTTCATCTGTCAGTTTGAATAAGGTAAGCCTTGTGAGTATATCTTGATGGGGTAATTTTTAAAAAAATAGGTAGCATTGGTACAGTGCTTTTAAATTTACAAAGTTATCTCATTCTATCCACACAAGAGTCCTAGGAAACAGGTAATATTATTATGCCCATTTTACGCTTGAAGAAACTGAGACAAAGATTACAGTATTTGCCCAGGGCCCCATAGTAAACATCTGAGGCAGAATTTGAACTCAGGTCCTCTAGACTGAAGATCATGCACACTATCCATTGCAGCATCTAGCTACTTTTCTTTACTACCTTGTGAGAATACAGATGCCATAAATCTGATCTCTTAATGACAAACACTTGACCAAATATGAAAGTGAGACCGGAAAATGGAAAGGAAATTATAACCATTCTAGTGGATTGAGTGATGGTCTTGAATTGTGCGGAATCCCCACCCTCCCCTGACATCTCAACTCCTTTGTGTTTTCCTGATCTATGACCCTTGTTCTGACCTCTCTTCTCTTCATTGTCTTGGGCCTGTTTTTAGGGTAAAGATGAACTCCTGATGGATGGTAAGAAGTGAAATATGTTGTTAATAAAGAAGGTCTATTAAATGTGCTTAAATTGTGAAATACAAAAATTTAGAACCATCTTCTCTAGGGGTCTAGAAGCAAGGGAATTCAGTCAGAGACCTGAGTAGACAAGTCACTTCATTTCTCTGGTCTTCAATTTCCCTGTCCATAAAAATAAGGATTTGGATTAGATCATTTCTAAGGTCAACCCTAAACTCTAAATTCCATCATTCTATGCACCTGGTTACTAAGAAGATATTTTGTCCAAAAGTATTAACTTATGTATGGAAGTCATAGATATTATTAAAACTTCTCTGCTCAAACTTTTAGCAAGAATTCAGGAATCCCCTTTAGAAGAATTGCAACTCCTCCCCCAAGTCCTCTCCATCCCTTAATATATTTTATTTTCAAGTATTTTCTAGTTTTTGAAGGCATAGTCACAAGTCAAGCATGTGAAGTTAGCTTACTCCTATTGTTTGTGGACTCCTAGCTTCCATTATGATGTATGCCTCTTCTAGCAGGGATTTTTCAAGATTGTTTACAGACTTTTCTGTCCAGAAAAGTCTGAGAATTGGCTTGTCCTTGGCTTCTCAGGTGACAGTGTGAATCCAGTGCCCAGATTCTTTGGTTTGAGGCACGCTCTCTCCTGAACGTTCTGTAGTGAATATATTCTGTAGGGCAAGCCACAAGGTTATAAGACATTTTTCATTTTTTCCACTGACAAACATCTGATATAGCTTCATTCTGAACCACAGGACCTTTTTCTTTTTCAGTTTCCCAGTCATAGACTCTTTGAGGGGACAAGGATCTGAAAGACCACTTTGTGCTAGTTTAATAGATAACTCATTTTAAAATTTAAGATGATGGGATAGATTCAGATTATTTTCATATTAATATACCGAATATGTCACCCAGGTTACAGAAAATGGAAAAAAAATCCACTGAGAAATCACTACTAAAAATCCCCATTTCTTTGCTTCCACAAATTTGTAAGTCACTTGTCTGAAATTCTGACCATATTTTCCCATTACTTGTAAGCAGATTGTCACTAATTCACAGGACATTAGAAATATTGCGTGAGAAATCACACCAGCACATCAACAGCATCTGACAGTATATGCAACATTCAATGTCAATAATCCTATTGATTCTACAATGAAAATGAAATATTTCTTAATATTTTCTCTGGGGTCAGAGTTGGCCATTGATCAATTTAATTTTATTGTTTTTTTCATGAACATGTTGTTAGTTACTTAAACATTGTTTTCCTGGTTTTGCTTAATTAATTCCGTGTAAGTTCGTACAATTCTTCTCATATTTCTCTGAATTCTTCCTATTCATAATTTCTTATAGTTCGTTACTTTTCCATTACATTCATCTACTATAGCTGCTTTAGCACTAATTATTGGACACCTACTTTGTTTCATTTCTTTGCTACCATAAAAAAAAATGCTGCTCTGAATATTTTGATATGTAGCAGTCCTTTCTTTCTGTCCTTGACTTCTTTGAGGTATATGGGATCTCTGGCTCAAAGGCATGGGCAACTTTTTCTTATAATTTCAAATTCTGTTCGAGAATGATTAGACCAATTCACAGAACTAACTTCATTGAATTAGTGTTCCTATCTTCCGTAGACTCTTGTTTCAGTCAGTCAGTAGGTCAAGAAGTAATAATTAATGTTTCCTACATGGTATGCAGTATACTAAGTGCTGGAGATACAAAGAAATACGCTCAAGGATTCACTGGTTGATTGATTGAACAAGGAGAGATTATTTCTCTCTTCAGTTAACTTTGCCAACTTGTGTTGTGTAAGGTAAAACCTCACAATTATTTTGATTTGTATGTGTTTTGATAGTATTTATTTCAAACCATTTTTCATATGAAAAACTGTTAGCAATTTTTCTTTTGAAAAAAAAATGAGGAGCTGCCCTTGATATTATATATTTGCTGTATATATATTATGTATTTGTTGAATTAATTATGCCTGCTAATTGAGTACTAAGATCAGTTGTTTCTATATTCTTGAAGGGTGTCAAATGCTGTAGGCATACTCAAAATTTCAGTACCATGGGGCAAAATCTGTGCTACGTTACCCTAGTTATAATATTAGCTTTGTCTTGAATATTTCCAGATAATTTTTTTAAAAAGGTTACGGCACAGAGAATGAGTAATACAGCATTTTGCATAGTGATCCTGAAGGGGCTGGATGCTTTCAAGTTTTTCAAGTTGATAGACTAGATCTATTCCCCCCTTTATTCTATGGAAGTTTAGATAATTGACTCCCTTCATTTTCTTAAGGTTTTGATTCTGAGGGAAAGGCAAGATTTGCTTTAGACAGCAGAGCAAGAATTAAAGGGGAAAGAGAAAAAGGAAGAGGATTAAAAGGATATATTTGTGTATGAAAGCGATACAGCTGAGGTGGAATTAGCATGGAGTAATCAAATATGAAGATGAAAGAAGGGAATACTAGATAAGAATTACTGAACTACCTGATGAAAGGAAGAAAAGATGTGATGAGGGAGAGACATTGTCAGTCAATTTACAGAGATGGGCACCATGTGTCCTAGGATCATGTATCTCAACCCTAAAGGGACCTCAGTAGTCATGTTGTCCCACCCTTTCATTTTCCTGTAAAGAAAGGTTAAGTGATTTGTCCATTGCCATGCAGCAAGTAAGTTCAAAACTGGTATATGATCCCAGGTCCTCTGAATCTGAATAAAGAACACTCTTCCTTGCACTGTGTTTTTGTTGAGTTGATAGTGGTACAGACTTGGGGAGGGAGTGTGGTTTGGGGAGAAAAGGAAGTTGTGCACTTGTTAGAATAGTCTGTATACTCATTCACATGTAACATTGTGTTATTTATTTTTATGTTGCCTTCTACTTATGTTTCTTAATTTAATTTTTTTCTTTTGGCTTCCAGTTCCTTTTTTAAATTGCTACTCTGTCCCTATGTTTATATTTGCATTATCTACTTTGATGTAATATTATTACTATACTCCCTTCCTTACCTGGCTCTACTTTTCATTGGCTAGCCCTCTCCCTAGCTTTGGAATATTGCTTCATTCATTTTGCTTTCTTTTATTTAATTATCTAATTCTTTATTTCTTCTTTTTTCCCCTCTTCTCTGTTTCACAAGTTTATTTCCAAATTGCTCCTCCCTTCTGCCCTTTAAATTAATTTTATTTTCTGCACTTTTTTTCTGAAAACTGTTTTTATCTTGTTCTCATTATTAATTTGTAGCACCAAGGTAATATTCACAGTGCTTACTGTAGCCATGAATATGCCAGTGCAATTCTGAATCACGAAATACAGCAGACTCTTCACCTGGAAGACAGAAGCAAAATGTGTGTTCAGACACCAGAAAGCCAAATCCATCACAGTAATAAAGAAATCGATACACAGTAACGATGCAGAGGGCACCACCATCCCCAAGCCTTCCCTCTGTTAGGCTTCCCACAAACCAGCTCCCTTAAACATATCATAAACAAACTCTCCCACACACTCTAGCCAGTTGCCTGCTTTTCTCTCTCTTCCTCCATTCTGATTGCTCTGACCAATTTCCTCTCAGCTCTGCTCTAGCCCCACCTCTACCTGTTCCACCCTTCCCTGTTCCATGTGACTTGAATCATGTGACTCAGGCTTCCATGTGACTTATGCAGGTCATATGAACCTGTTAATGAATAGGAAAGATCTTCCCATTTAAATTACCATTACACAGTTCTATCCCCTTTCTATTATGAATTTTTTTGATTCATAGTCTTATATAGTTATTTACTCTTTCTTTAATCTCTTTGTGATCCTCATGAGATTCAAATTTCTGAAGTACTATGTTTGAGCTCCCTCCCCTGAATAATTTCTACTTCATTGTCTTTATAGATCTTGCCCTTTTGTTCCCATTTTACACTGGACCTTAGCAGAAGTATCAATTCACAATAGAAGTAATGAGAATGGAAGCATTACTCTAAGACACAAATTTTTGCATCGAATTCTATCCCCTTCCTTCCCCATGATTAGTTTTCTTCCTGTTTTAAATGCAATCTCATCTCTGGGTCCATGTTCTCTCATCTTTCTGTGTTCCAGTTGCCCCCAGGAGGTAGGATTTCCCTTTTCCTGAGGCAAGTTGTTCACCATGGAGGAAAAACACTCTCAGAAAAAGTGATTTCCTTGTACACCAACCTCATGCACATTATATCCATTTTACTGTTCCCACCTCACCAGACATATACCTCTTTGTCCATGGGATTCCCTTCCCCACTTGAGTGGAAATTTCCCCCTTCTATTATCTATGTTTCAGTCATCCTCTTTCATTTTTCCATAGCTCCTGTTCTTACTGAGAGACTATAGGAATTATCATCCTCTTGAACACATATGGACTTGATTAGCATGCATTACACATTCCCCCTCTGTCTTTTATCTCCCATCTCCCCATTTATGTGATCTTCCATTTTGACAGCTTTCCTCATTCAGTATTTTGATTCACTATCTATAGGGTGGTTTCAGAGATTAGTCCATGTTGCTTCGGACCTACTCCTTCTCTGTCCTTTCTTTCTATTTCTTCAATTTCAACATCCATCATTATCTTCTTGTACTAATATACATAGATGTGTGTGTCTGTATGTGTGTGTGTGTGTGTGTGTATAAAAGCTTACACACACAAGTTGATTCTTGTTTGTATATATGTATGCTTATATATCTAACTAAAGTATATGTATGACTATAGATCCTATTATATATCTATCTAAAGATACTTAGATACATATATGTGTGTATATATATACACATATACATATAAAATGTGTACACTGGTGTACAAGGAGATAATAAAGAAAGTTAAATTTTAAAATGCAATACACACATGTATATGTTGACAGAGGTGGTTAGGTGGCTCAACGGATATAACACTGGGCATGGAGGCAGGAAGACTTGAGTTCAAATCTGACCTCAGACACTTATAGCTGTGTGACCCTGAGCAAGTCACTTAATTTCTTTTAACTTTAATCTACTGGAAAAGGAAATAGCAAACCACTTCAGTATCTTTGCTAAGAAAACTACATGTACAACTATGAAAATCATGAAGATTTGAATGTGGCCAAATGACTAGACAATAATAACACAATGTCATGTTTGTGTGTGTGTGTGTGTGTACAAACACATGCATATATACATACACACATATGCATATATACACATCCATATGCACACACAAATATATATATGCATGTATAAGCACATATACATATGATGTGTATCTATTAAAATATAGCTATAGAAAGTGCCTACAAATCAAGCTTTTTCTTTTTAAAAATCTCTTTTATCATGATAGTTTATTTCACTACTCATCTTTCCTTGGTGTTCTTTTTGTTTACTTTTTTTATATTTCTGCTCGTTGGGATCTGCAAGTTGAATATTCTGATCACATCCTTCTTTTTGCTTCAGGAATGCCTCAAATGCCTCTCTTTTATTGAACATTCATGATTTTTCATTGATTATTAGTCTTAGGTTTGTAAGGAATGTTATGGGAATTGTTGAACATGAATACTATGATTCTTCGAAGTGTGATGTTTTCATTTTTGTTTTACATAGTGATTTATTATTTCTTGCATTATGGTGTTCAGGTTTTTGATTTATCATATTCTTTTTGAAGACCTATAATACTCAAGTTGTCTCTATATAACTTGTCTTGGAGATCAATGGCTTTTTGCTTATATAGATTGTGTGTTCTTTTAGTCACTGAACCTCTGTTTGACTCAGTTGCCTCATGGCAAATGGAAATGATAATAGCACTTACCTTACAGGGTAATATATGTAAACCTCTCCAAAATTTCATGTGGAATATAGATGCTAGCTGTTGTTGTTATTATTAATATTTGCATTATTGCTTTTTCCTTCTCTTCTTCTGTATAATCCCATACTTCAGTATATTTATATCTCAAATATGTTATTCTTTCTTTTGCTTCTTTGGAGATATTTATTACCAACAATTCATAATTTTCTATTCTCTGTTCATGTTGAATATAGGTTTTAATGACATTTGTTCCTTTCTATGGCTTTTATTACTTCAGTGAACCACTGGAATACCCTCTTGTGGTTCTATCCTCTCTTGGGATTCAACAGGATTCTACATCTAATTAGACATTAGTTCAGTTTCCTTTGTTTTGTAATCTTTTTGAAGTTTTACTACTCATTTTTCTAATTTTAGCATCCTTTCTATTGATTTATCTGCTTATGCTCTAGGGTGTTTTTTTAATGTAATTTTCTCCCTCTTGAAATCTTTGTAGGTTTTAGAGGTTTTTCTTTATTGCCTTTTGACTTTTAGACTCCTTCTGCTTTGATGATGTATATACCCATGAGGCTAGCTTTCAAGTTTCTCTCATCTTTCTCTCTTTATCCTCCTTCTCTTGGGGAACTTGTTTTTTACCATTATCAGTCCCTGCTCTAGTATCTTCCAAGGTGAGGAGGAAAGACTGGCCAGCTGGATATCAAGCCCCTTTCCTTCTAGCCTGCTATAACCACACATTCTATTCTTCTGCCCCAATTCCATCTTTGGCTGATTCTTTCCTCTTTGGCCATGATGAGTCAGTTTGACATTTTTGCAGCGTTGGGGAAAGGTGAAGTTAGTGTTCTGTGTAGTTTCTGCATCCTTGAGGTTCAATAAGCCAAGGACCTTCTTAGGGGAAAAAAAGATAACCTATTTACTTGTCTGCTTTCCCTCTGACCCTGTCACTCCTCAAGTGGCTTGAAAGAGTCAATGCCTACTATTTGTTGCAACAGAGTAGGGGAAGAATGGTGAGTGAAATGTTCCAGTAGATTTTTTGTGACAGAAGAGAAATCCATATGAGAGTCCTGAAAACAAACCAATGATTTGGTTTATGGGCCTAGTCCATGGAAGGCAGCAGAGGAGGGGATGATACGTAGCTTAAGGATGAGTTTTCTCCAGTGTTATTACAGAAGACCAGTATCTTGTTCGTTTTCCCACTTTCTTGTCCAGTCAGTGGATTGAACAGAAGTTGTTCTGCCTCTGGTACAAAATTTTGTTTTGAGAGTTTGATTTTTTTGAGCATTAATAGTGGATTGGAAAAAAAAGTCTAGTCAACTATCATGTTGGTCTTAATATCACAACATCTATAATCTCAAGAATAAAGATCTCAAGATTTTCAAGAACTACCTTTAAAACTCCTTTAATGGAATTTTGTTTGTAAAGAAATGTCCTATATATGAATAATTCTCATCTATTTCTTTAATGAGGTTTGGTGTTTAGGAACATTTTGTGTTTCTTTTTTTAAAATTACCACTATGACCCATGGAAGACTGACCTGTGCCTATAATTAAGGAAATTAATGAGTACATCTTTCCTCCCCTTCCCAACTGAGATAAAGGAAGAGAGACTGATGATGAGACAGAGGTGATATCAGGCAATTTTTGACCTTGGTCAAGGTCTGAGAAAAGAAAACTTTAAAAGGATGAAAATGAAAAGAAAATCCAAAAGTCAGACTGAGTTCAGATATCCTCATGATTGCCAGGAATTGTAATCCAAGGGTAAAGGGGTATGTACACCTGTTGCCAGCCATAGGATAGTCCAAAAACTGAGGGGAATCTGTCAACAATTTGGGAAGAGAAATACAAAGTACAGAGTTAGCATCTTGCCTGAACTCAAGCTTGTTGCCAAAAAGGATAGATGCTTTTATTTCAAAGGGTATGCACACCATACTCAGTTAACATGGGTACCCAAAGTAATCCCAGCTGGACTCACTGCCACTTGCTGATTCAACCACCTTTAAAAAGTCAGGAGTTCTCACAGTGGGCACCTGAAAGCAATAAAAATGCGTTTATTTAAAAATTATTCTCTAGTTAAGAATTTCCAGGATTCCCCTCATTTGATTTTGAATAATTCCAAGTTAGTGGGATTTTAGATAAATGTTAAGGCCCATATGTAGAAAATGTCTCATTTGCAAAATGACATATGGGATCAGCCTGGGTTCTCCATTTAGGGATTTAAAAACAATCTAATGAATAAAAATAACATTTTTGAGTAAGAGAAAGTTAAAAGACAAGTTAATTGTAAAAATACTTATTAAATTAAGTGGCAATAGGTTAGAAATAAAGCTAATTTTAAAAGTTCTTATTGAATTAAAAAGGTGGGTTATTTGAATTTTTAGCATTCACTGTCTTAACTTGATAAGTTTTGGGTTTTTTTTTTTTGGGAGGGCAGTTACTTAAAATATTTTATTTTTCTTGTCATCTTCATTTTCAAAAAATCCCTATCCTATTCCTCATGCAGTCAAACATGTGTAAAGATAAAATGAAAACAAGCAGTTTGGTGAAAACCAACCAAAATATCAACCAAATCTAACAGCAGATGCACCATTCCACACCCATAGTTCCCACTCTTTATAATGAAGCCAGAGAAGTACGTTTTCTCAACTTTTCTCCAGGGTCAAGTTTTCTTGTTAATTATATTGTCAAACTAATTGCTCTTTGCTCCTCAGGTTTCTTGTTACTCCAGTCCATCCTGCCAAAGTGATTTTCCTAAAGTTTGGGTCCCTTGATGTCTCTCCCCTACTTAATGAACTCCAGTGGCTCCCTATTACCTCTAGGATCAAGTATAAAATCCTCTGTTTAATGCCCTTTATAGTCTTTCCAGACTTCTTATACCACATACTCAACATCTACCCCACAGCCTTCCTTGCTACTTCTCTAATAAGATGCTCCATCTTTTGGCTCTGGGCATTTTCACTCTCTATCCTAGATGCCTGGAATGCCCTCCTCTCCTTATCTTTGACTCCAGGCGGTCCTGGCTTCTTTCAAGTCTCAGCTAAAATCCTATCTTCTATAAGAAGCCTTTTCCAACTGCTCTTAACTGAAGTGTATCACTTCAGTTGATTTATTTCCTATTTATCCTATGTATATAGCATGTATTTACATGGTTGCTTGCATAGTATGTCTTCTATTTTGTGGGGAGCTCCTTGAAGGCAGGGTCTGTCTTTTACTTTTCTTTGAATCTCCAATGGTTAGTACAGAGCTTGGCACCTAGTAGGCACTAATAAATGCTTGTTGACTGAATGACTGGTGAACACCTTTGGTGAGTGTGCATTTCCTTGTTTCTGATTTATTTTTAAAAAATCAACAAATTGAAATCTCAGTAGACAGCAGATAATTTAGGACAAATAAGAGAGAAATGACACAGGGGATGGTTTCAGAAAAATCTGGGAAATCTTATATGAGATGATGCAAGGTGAAGTGAGCTAAAGCAGGAGAATATTGTACAATATAACAGCAATGCTGTAATGATAACTGAGTGTGAAAGACTTAGCTACTCTGATTAGTGCAATGATCTATGAACATGAACCCAACTCAGAGAGAGAACTGATATATTCTGAGCACAGACTGAAGCATAGTTTTGTATGCTTTAAATATTTTTCTTGGTTTTTTTTGTAACATAGCTAATGTGAAATTCTTTTAAAAAGAACAAATGACAGGGAAACTCCTCATGGTAACTGAGTCTTTGAACAGAGAATGATTTGAATCACAGCATGAAGTGGTAGAAGGAAAATTAACTCATCAAATTCAAAAGATAGCAAAAGTAAAACATGTGAGTTCTCTATAAACAAAGGAAGCAGATCCTGAAGAAAGGATATGATGAGAAAATCTAAGACTTATTGGTCTTTCAAAAAAGCAGAAAGAGACAAAATGCCTGAATATCACACTTTAGGAAATTCTAGAGGAAAATTATCTAGAAGTATGGGAAACAGAGGGCAAAGTTCAGATTGATAGACTCCACAGTATGTGGGAAGAGTAAATATCCCAGTTTAACTCATCAAGAAACATTTTAGTCAAATTAAAGAATTTCATTGTCAAATAATATATATTGAAGGTAGTCAGAAGAAAGAATTTTGCAAAGTAAAATCAATATGAATTATGCATGACTATTTCTTCAGAGTGAGAAATCAAAGGATATAGTGGAATTTGATATTCTGGAAAACAAAATGTAAAAGGACTGCCAAGACAGTGGAGGAAGAGGAAGCTGTCCAGCTCTCTTCCATAACTGTTCCAAAAAAGATCAAGGAAGAACACCAGACTCAGTAACGATCGAGAAATCCAACAAAAGATCACAGGTGATCATTTTTCTAGCCCACTTTAGCACAGAAAGATAGCAAGAGGCCTGCAGGTATTAGGGAGAGACTCTAACCAGAAGGGCCCTTGCTAACTGTTCTAGAATGGGGACTAGAGTGAGGCCCTAGGCCTGTGGACAGGGAAGGGAGCAGGCATAGAAGTTAACCAGCAGCTGCGTTACTCTGATTTCAGAGCAGGGCTCAAGATGAAGCAGTCACAGAGGACTAAAATTTGCATCTGTGAACTGGGACAGTGTGAGGAGACCACAGCTGAGGCTGCAACTTCATTGTTCTCATTCTGGACCAAGATAAATTTAATCTACAGACCTGAATGAGGCTAGAGCTGCAATTGTCTGTTGGAATTCCATCAGGAGCAAGCCTGAAGCTGTCATCTAGATGCAAAAACAGAATGCAAAGCTCAGAGTAGGAGGACAGTGGTAAGATAATAGATCAAATCATTTAGCGTAGCTCGCTGACCTGAGCCACCCTTGAGATCCATGAAGAGCACAATATTTACTACCTAGAGAAAGTAGTGGTTGAATCCAAGATAATACAGATCCAGGCCATTCCAATATTCCCTCCAGAAGTGCACAGAACTCAACTTTAATACAAAGTCCAAATTCAGGAATAAAAATGACAAGAATGAGTAAACAAAAAAGGTACCAGGGATAAAGAGCCTCTGTGAAGCCAGGGATGCTCAAGATACAAATCTCAAAGAAAGGATTACTCCAAAATATCTATCAGGAAAAGCTTACAGAAAACAAAACAGACAAGCTTTCATATACAAATGGAAGATGTTTTAAAGTTGAACTGAATTCATTGATTAAAAAAAACTGGTGAAATTTTAATAAAATAAAAGACTTTGAGATATTCCTTCAAAAGAAAAGCATGCATGGGTAGGGCATCTGACATGCAGCTAGGTGGCACAGTGTATAGAGTGCGGGGCCTGGAGTCACAAAGACTGATCTTCCTAGGTTCAAATCTAGCCTCAGACTGCGTGACTCTGGGCAAATCACTTTGCTCTGTTTGCCTCAGCTCATTTAGAAAATGAGCTGGAGGAGGAAATAGCAAATCATTCCAGATCTTTGCCAAGAAAACCTCAAGTGAGGTCACAAAGAGTCAGATGTGACTGAAAAACAACTAAACAACACCATGCAAAATAGTTAAGTAGAAGATAAATGAGCAATTAAATGTAGCCAGAAAAAAAAATAAGCAGCAAAATCAATGATTTCATGCTTCCAGAGCGAGGCGATTATATTTTTCCCCCAAACTCACTTATATATCATTCAAAAAGGAGGGTAATAATTTTCAATTTCCACAGTATAGCACTCTCATTATCCAATTCATTCTATATTAAGAGTTTTTTTGGCTGCCACCTCATACTGAGCTTGTTACGTACTCATATATATTATTATAGACGCACATCAAGCTCAGTATAGTCTGTTAAAATTCATGGGTCTTTTCTTACATGAAATATTTTCAAATCACCATTCCCCTTCATATATTTTTTCTACTGATGTTTTTAGCCTAAAGTCGGAATTTATATTTATCTGTCTTCACTTTCATTATTTGATTTTCTTCATTACACAAACCTGCTGAGATTGTTTTTTTGCTGATGACATTACCTATTGTGTTAGCATTCCCTTTCCTATTTTGAATATATACATGTGTATATATATATGCATACATATATGTGTGTGTGCATATACATGCATATATATATACACACACACACACCCACATATACCTACACACATACATAATTTCATTGGCATGGTATTCTCTCCTGCAATCTGTATAAATTATTAGAAGGTTGTGAGAATCACTGTGACTGAAAAATTCATCCTCATTTGATCAATCTGGTAAGTCAACTCTCTAAACTTAGAATGACCCTCAGATGGGAGAGACATATAGCCTATTCCTGTGGCCATACTATAATTCTTTCCAGTTTAAATGATACTACAGAACTTGTACTTCACTGACATGTCTTTGAGAGACCCAGAATTACCTGCATGGCATGAAGCCCCATCGCAGTAGGACTTTAGTGGATGTTTGGGGTTCACGTCATCAGTAAATTTTATGAGTGCCTTCTAGAACTCCATTGAAGTCACTGGTAAAAAATGATCTAAAGCATTAGGTCAAGTAGATATTTATTGGAAACTTCTCAACAGTTTGAAGCAGATCTATTAATCAGTCACTCTTTTGGTATCAGCAGTCAATTAGTTCCAAATCTACCTAAATGTATGAGCCTTGTAGCTTGCCTATAAGAACATCATGATGGACACTGTCAAATACTCTGTTTAAATCTGTGCATGTGATGTATATGACGTTCTCTTGATCTACTGATATAGCCTGTCAGAAATAAGAACAAGATCTGCCTGGCATTCCTCATTCTTAAGGAAACATCTAGCAATCGTGACCTACCTTTCTACATGTTAACAAGTCATCTGTTTAATAATGCATTCTATATTTTTCACAAGGATTAAAGTCAAGGTCATGAATGTACAGTCTTCAGATTCTGTCCTCTTCTTTTTTATTTTTTAAAGGATAATAGTTGCCCACGTTCATTCTTACAGCAATTCTATCTTTCTTCAAGATTTTAAAAATGGAGAGAGAGGAAGGGAAGATAATAGCATTTATATACCACCTACCACATGCTAGTCACTGTGCTAAGCACATATTATCTTATTTGATTCTCAATACAACCCTGTGAGGCAGGTGTTATTATCTGTTTTTTATAGTGGAGAAAACTGAGGCAAATGGAGGTTAAGTGACTTGCCCAGGGGCATACAGTAAATATCTAAGGCTGGATTTGAACTTAGATCTTCTTTATTCCAGGCCTAATGAACATACCACCTACCTGCCAGCAAGCACCCTCCACCATCATCAACACAGCAGCTCAGCAATCACACCTGTTCATCCATCTTAGATCCTACCTTTTCCTTCATCTTGCCTAGTCACTTGTGTAATTAGTTTTCTTCAGTTTGCCTTGGATTTCAATACCCTTCTTCATCATATTATTTCACATTTCCAGTTATGAAGATTTCCTCCTTTGTTAAAAATATTAGAATTCTAATTCACTGTTTGTGGAACTGTGAACTGATCCAACCATTTTGGAGAGCAATCTGGAATTATACCCAAAGAGTTACAAAACTTTGTATACCCTTCTATCCACTAATACCATTGTTCCCCAAGATGATGAGGAAAAAAGGAAAATAACTTATGTGTTCTAAAATATTTGTTGCAACTTTCTTTGTAGTGGCAAAAAATTGTAAATTGAAGGGATGCTGGTCAATTGAGGAATGACTAAACAATTTGTGGTATATGATTGTGCTGAAATCCTTCCTTCTTTCCTTCCTTCCTTCCTTCCTTCCTTCCTTCCTTCCTTCCTTCCTTCCTTCCTTCCTTCCTTCCTTCCTTCCTTCCTTCCTTCCTTCCATCAATTCTACCTCTCGTCTATCTAGAGATAACTACATATACATGTATATATAGCATAGGAATAGGAACAAGACCTGTAATTTTGTCTATATAAAGAACTTCTAATTGAGGTATTACCTTCTACAAATGCAGGGCAGCATTTCCCCCTCCCATTGATAATCTTTGAGTTCCTAGAGCAACCTGTATATAAATACAGGGTGAATATTGGCTTAGAAAACCACATTTAATATTATCTATGTTCCATTGTATTTTTGTTTATTTCATTCAGTATCTCCCATTACATTTTATTCTGATTCAGGCTGCCCTGGGGTGTTGAAGGCAGGGATGTTTGGTACCTCTGGTCTAGAGAACTGAGAGTCTGACTTGCCCAGGTTTATGTAGCCTGTATGTGTTACAAGTGGAACTTGAATTCAGATATTCCTGACTTCAAGGCCAGAACTCAATGTGCTACAATGCACTGCCTCACGTTTATATACATGGAGAATAAAATAGGACATATCATGGGCAAGTCCACCTCTAATACTTTTCTTCTTTGGAATCCTTTGTGCATATGATTTCAGAATTTCCTTCTTGAGAGTCACTTGAGTTATCTGCCTTTGTAGAACTTTAGCTGATGGAATCTGTCCTATCTATCTGTGAACTTTGTGCTATCCATTCTTCTCACATCCAGGGTCCGCTACAGACCTGCCCTGCTCTCTCCTCCCCATACGCTATATATGTACATATATATATATATATATATATATATATATATATATATATATATATATATATATATATATATACACATACACACACATGTGTACACACACACACATATATATATAAACTATGGCATGGTCACTTCCTCCAAAGCTCTAATCATTTCTACTTCAGTAAATATTTCCTTCAGAATAAGACCCAGAGTATCATTTTTCCCTAATACATCCCTTTCAATTTTGAAAGAAAAATGATCAATAAAGCAAATCAATAATTTATCCCATGCTACAGGAAGCTACACTAGATATTTGAAACATGAGAGGTCCCCATCATTGCTCTGTTATGTCTCAGTGTCAATTTTATGGTTGGCTTCCAGAACTCATCATCCGTGTTATACTTCTCCCTGGATGGTCTGTAGTATACTGCCATTATGGTATATCACTTCCACCAAGATAATAAAGGAACAGATTTCTTTGGAGGGAAAATATCAGATATGATATGGTCCTTCTTAGCACAAAAATGTGACAATATAATCATAAGAAAAAATACAGTAATTTAAACAAAGAAATAGCATGATATGGTGGGCACAGAGCTAGCCTGTAGAATAGTAAGACCTGGGTTCCAGGTCTAATTTATACACCTTTATATACTCACTGTGTAATTTGGGGAAAGTCTTTTCATCTTTCACTCTGAGTGTGACTTGCAGAATATTTACTGGCCCATCTCTGTAGAGGAATTTTGTTATCAGATATTTCCTATGCTGATAAAATCACAAATCCGAATGAACAAACAACCCCCCCTCCTGCCAAATAACATTATATATCTTAGCACTCACATTTTATTGACAATGGATCAAAATGAATGACCCAATTCAATGAATCAAATGCTATGATGGGAGCTATAACTTTAATGAAGATATTCATATCAGGAGTTTTCTTGATGGGAAGAACAATAAAGAACAGTGGGATATATTTTATTGCTTTTTATTGAGTCAAGGAAGCTTTCTGCTTTTGTGAGAAACATTAGAATTAATGAAGACCTATCCCAACTCTTCTTTGTTTTCTCATCTTCTAATTTCTTGGCTGATGAACATGCTGGTATACTTTAGCATGTATTTTTAGTAACTTTCCATATGTTTATTTCTGCCTTCATGAAGTATCTTTGTCTGAGCTTGCTTTTCATCCTTCCTAAATTTAAGGGGGGAAAGTTACTTAGCTTACTCTGTTGTCTTTGGCCAGAATATGTAGGAATAAGTCATACCCAGCCCTCCTTCATATGTTTGAAGCTTTAATTAGCTTTCCATATAACTTTTGATTAGTCCTGTTGCCCAGGTAAAATATCTCAGCTTCCTCAAATCACAAGAAGTGAGAGTCCCAGGTACACAGTGATTAAAGGATAAAAAGAGGCCTTTAGGAACTCTGTCTCCCTCCCAAAGAAAATCAGCTCTGGCACTGACCATCTTTGCCACTTGGCTTCACAACTCATGGCTCAGTGTCAACATCTGAGGGTTTCCTGGAAAAAAAAAAGAAGGGGGGGTGGTTTCTGGCTTTCATTTCTTATCAAGATTAGTTACGTATGTTACATCCACTACAACACTTGTGGCAACACACTCTATAGTGAAGGTTGGCAATCTTTTTCCATTACTACATCCTGTCCTCACTGAGAACTCCCTCAAAAATGTTCCTTTGGGAACTGAGAGTTTGAACACTTGGTCTCCGGCCCAATCTAATTAGTGTTCATCTGGGCAGTTTCAAATCTTCAAAGGCAAAAGCAAAATCAATGTTGGAAGCAGGGATGTAAAAAATGATATGAGTCCCCTTTAAATCAAATAGAGGCAGGGTCTGTAGGGGCATGGTAGAAGGGGTGTGTCTGAAAGCCTCCATTAGCTAGAATAGCCATGGCTTGTCAACAGGAGTCTGGGAGCAGCAGAAAGCAGGAAATATGACTTCCTTTCTCTTTGGAAGCTGTCTTAATAAACCACAATGAATTAGAAGTCCTAAATCACTTGATCATATCTAGTTCTATCCTAGCTGTGTAGACATGGCCACAGAGTTGAGTTATACTATGAGGAAGTAATTTTGTGCCATCTTACTCTTCTCTCTTGAAAATATTTGAGGTAATGCTAACCAGTTAAGAGGTTTAAATGGGAGGGATTGGTATAATTTGTATTTAATGGAAGAATACAGATAGAGAATATGGACACCTAACATTGGTTTACTTAAACTTGTTAAAAAGATAAATCATTAAGTTTATTCAGTGAAGATCTGTTTAATATTCCAGAATATCACAAATAATGATTATAAATATTTAACCATCTGGGAAGGATTTAAAAAATATATATTGCACATATAATCAGTCTGAGGTGTGGTTATCAAAGTAATAATAACAGGTAGCATTTATATGGCACTTTAAAGTTTGCAAAGCTCATTGCAAACATTTTCTTATTTTATCCTCATAAAAACTCTGGGAAGTAGGTACTATTATTACCCCTATTTTCCAGATGATGAAAATGAGGCAGATAGGTTTAAGTGACTTGCTCAGGGTCACACAGTTATTATATGTTTGAGGCAAAAATTGAATGCAGATCTTCTTGATTTGAAGTCCAGACCTTTCTTCTCTGCACCACTTAGCTGCCAGTGAAAACTACAATTTATAACAAACATTGATTCTCAAGTGTACAATTTGTCTTCAAACTACCTTCCCAGTCTTATCATGGTCTCTTTCATGAACTCAACATTCTAGACTGACTGTCCTTCTTAACGGTTACATACACATGATATTCCACCTTTTGTCCTGGGTCATTGCACAAGACATATCCCCTGATTGCAGTGTGCTCCCTTCTGCATCTTAGAATCTATAGAGCTTCCTTAAAGGTCAGCTTAAAGAACATTTTTCCTAAAGGTCTCTCCTGATTCTCCCAGCTGCTAGTATTCTTCGCCTCTTCACTATTAGCATTAGAACCAATAGCATATATATCTATATGGCATGAAGTTTGATTATATTTTTCCTTTGTGTTTCTGGTGCCTAGCGTAACATGTGGCACTTAGGTGCTTGTGAAAAGTTGATAAGTTGACTGCCACTCATAGAAGGACATTATTGAAACTTTCCAGCCCTAATACCAAGCAGTACTAAAATGTAGAGTTACCATTTTATTCCTTAAAAGATAAATGAAATACTTTAGCATTAGAAAAAATAGCATAATTGATCATACTAACCCCCTTTTCCATTAAAAAAACAACACATGATAATATCTACAAATGCAGAAAAGCCTTGGATAAAGTACAAAATTCATTTATATTAAAAATACTAAAAAGTGTTGACAAAGAGAGACCTTTTTTCTAAAAAGCGATAAAACCATATTTAAAACTGAAATATAGCATAATACAATATGTAGAAATACTAGATACTATTTCATTTAAAAAGCAACAACTCAAATAGGAATAGGGAAAGAGCTTATGACCAGACAAGGAATAGAAAGTCAAAGAAGATAAAATGAACAATTTTGATTACATACGATTAAAGTTTGACATAAATAAAACCAATTCACTCAGTACTAGCAAGGAAGCAGTAAACTGAGAACCATCTTTGAAAAAAGTTTCTCTGGTATAGATTTGCTTTTCAAGCTGTATAAGAAACTGATTCAAAAACATGAAAGTTACAGCTATATCTTAATGGATAAATGATAAAAAATAAAAAGGCTATAAACAGGTTGTCATAAAAAAAAATCCAAACTGTCTACAGTCATACAAAAAAGGTACCCAATCACTAATAACTAGATTAATGAAAAATTAAAATGACTCAGATGTTCCATTTCATACCTACCAGATTGGCCAAGGTAACAAAAAAGAAGAGTGACAGGAAAGTGGAGGGTTTGCAGGAAGACAGTCATACTGTTAAGAACTGCAAACTGATGTGGTCATTTTGAAAGATAATGCTCCCAAAGTTACTAAACTTCTGTTTATGTCTTTTCTATATCTTTTGATCCTGGAATAGAATTATTAGACCTAAAAATCAAAGAGATTAAAAAAGAGAAAGGACTAATATGTTCAAAAAATATTCCCTTTATAATGTCTTTATAATAGTTCTCTTTTTAAGTGGCAAAAATTAGAAGCGAAGGGGTTATCTATCAATTGGGTGAATGAATTATGATTAATAAAAAATAATAATAACTAGAATTTGCAAATTACTTTAAGGTTTACAAAATGTTATACATTCATAGAAATCAAGCTACCAAAGAACAGCTTTATAGAGCTAGAAAAAATAGTAACAAAATTAATCAGGAAGAGCAAAAGGTCAAGAAAATGAAGGGCATCAGTGAAAAAAAAATGTGAAGGAAGGCAGCCCAGTAGTTTCAGATTTCAAACCACATTATACAGCAGTAATCACCAAAACAATCTGGTGCTAAGAAACAGAGCGGTGGATCAATGGGAATAAATTAGGTACATAATGAACAATAGTAAATGACTATAATAAATACAATTTTGATAAACCTAAAGATCCAAATTTTTGGGATAAAAAGTCAACATTTGACAAAAATTGTTAAAAATGGAAATCAGTTTGTCAGAAAATGGGTATAGACCAACATCTCACACTACATACTGAAATAAGATAAAAATGAATATACAATTTAGACATAAAAGATGATTTAAGCAAATTAGGGGACCATGGAATATGTTATTGGTCAGATAAGGGAAGAGTTCATGACTAAATAGAGAAAGAAAGGGAAATACATACTTTTGATTACATCAAGACAATTTTTTTGTGTGTGTGTAAACAAAACTGATACAGTCAAAATGAGAAGAAAAACAGAAAACTGGGAAAAATTGCAACAAATTTCTTTGACAAAAGTCTCATTTATCAAATATATAGGATACTGAGCCAAATTGATAAAAATATGAGCCATTTCTCATTTGATAAATAGTCAAAGGATATGAACAGACAGTTTTCAGAAGAAGACCATTAATAGTCACATGATAAAATGGTCTAGATCACTACTGATTAGAAAAATGCAAATTAAAACAATTCTGAGGTACTACCTTGCACCTGTCAGATTGCCTAATATGAAAGAATAGGAAAATGATAAATCCTGGAAAGGATATGGAAAAATGGACACTATTGTATTATTGTTGGAATTGTGAACTAGTTTGACCATTCTGGAGTACAGTTTGAAGCCATGCCCAAAGAGTTGTAAAAATGTGCCTATCTCTTGACCCAACAATGTGACGACTAGGTCTGTATCTCAAAGAGGTTAGAGAAAAGAGAAAAGAACCGATTTGTGCAAAAATATTTCTAGCAGCTCTTTTTTGTGGTGGCAAAGACTTAGATATTGAGGGAATGCCATCAATTGGGGAATGGCTGAAGAAGTTGTGGTAAATGATTTTATCATGGAATGCTGTTGCACTAAAAAAAGTGATGAAAGAGATCGTTTTAGAAAAACCTGGGAAAATTTACAATCTCATGCAAAGTGAAATGAACCAGGAGAATATTGTACATAGTAAAAACAATATTGTAAATATGACCAACTGTGAAAAACTTATCTACTCTGATAAAGACAGTGATCCAAGGCAATTCCAAAGGAGCCATAATGAGAAATATTATCTACCTCCAAAGAGAGAACTGATGAACTCTGAATGTGAATTGAAGCTTACCTTTTTTTAAACCTTTTTAAAAATTATTTTATTTTGTTTGTGTTTTCTTTTATAACATGGCTATTATGGGCATATGCTTGCCATAATGTCAAATAAAAGAGTTTGCCATCTCAAGGAGGAAGGAGGGGAAAAAGGGAGGGATAGAATTTAAATCTTAAAGTTTAAAAAATGATTGTTAATTTTTTTGCATATTTAAATATTTAACTAAATAAAAATATTTTTTAAATGTTATCTCTCTTTGTATGTATACATATATCTCTGTATATATACATATGTGCATACATACCCATATACATATACAAATATGTATATATGTACACACATGTATATACACAAATGTGTGTATATATACATGCATAATACATATGTATACATATATAAATACACAAGCACACATACATATATGCATATACATGCAATACATACATGCACATATACACATAGGACATACATATATGCATATGCATGTGTATATATACATATACATGTATACATACAATACATATATATACACATATACACATAGGACATTCATATATGCATATGCACATGTATATATACATATATACATATACACATATACATATGGTCCAGGTCCAGCATTCTTACTCATTGTGCCACTTGTTGTCTCTGAACAATAGTAGCTAACATTTATAGAGAGCTTTAAGCTTTACAAACTGCTTTACACCTGTTAATTCATCTTAGTTTTACAACAACCCTGTGCAGTTGATGTTATTTTTATCCCCATTTTTATACGTGAGGAAAGTGAGATGAGAGAAAAGAAATGACTTATCTAGGGTCACAGAGCTACTAAGGGTCTGAAGTAGGATTCCAGTTTAGGTCTTTTGACTGTGTCCTACACTCTAATCTCTATGTAATTTAGTTACTTAGATGAATGTAATTTATTTTTCATTAATTCATTCATTTATTTATTTTTGCAGTGGAAGAAATGATGAAATGAAGAGTTTGAGAAAAATGGAAAGACATAGTAACTGCTGCAGAGGGAAATGAGCTGAAACAGAAGAACATTTTGTACAGTAGCAACAGCACTGTGAAAAGAAACAACTTTAAAAGACTTAAGAACAGTACAGTATCGATACAGTAACTACCAGGACTCCCGAGGACCAATGATCAAGCACTTTCTCATGGGAGGTAAAGGACTCAGGGTAGAGAATAAAAAAAAAAATTTGATGTGGACAATGTGGGCATTTTTTTGCTTGACCTTACTTATTTATGATAAGGGTTGCCTTTTTTTTCCAGTTGAGGAAGTGGAGAGATTAGAAAAAGAAGAATTAGAAATAGTGTTGCTAAAAAAAAGAGAAGGAAATAGGACAATTGAAACATTTTAAAATTGCACACAAGAGAAACACAGGAAGTTTAGAAGGAAACACAGATAAGAAATATAACTTCAAAAGTAGTTTTTTTAAAATTATTTTTTAAAAAGCAAAACTTCCATAAAGAAAGCTCCTGGTTTTACATACAATCTTTTCCTGTCCTACTTTGCATAAAAAGTGTTAATTTTCCCTTATTTTATATTTCCTCAAAATAAAAATAAAAAATAATTTTTTGAAAATTAAAAAGAAAACATCTTGAAATTATGATCAATATAAGTAACTAAAATGTTTATACTCTTGGAAACATAGTTTTCACTGCCAAATCTATTTGTACAAGGATGTTAATGATCAAAAACATCAAACAATTTTGAAAGCAGTACTTTTTGGAGTAGAAACCATAAACATCAGTAAGTGTCCCTTCCTTGGAAAACAGCAATGTAAGTGGTAGCATTTTAATTTAATGGGATGATACCATGCAGTAAAAGTCAAAGAATATGAATACAGAAGAGTATGGAATGACATATGAAATGAAACAAAGTGATATAAATAAATAAAGGAAAACAATTTACATTATTAAAATATAATAGAAACTGAATGCTCTGAAATTATGATAAGCAAAGAAGACAACACCCCTCTCAACCTCTTTGCAGAGATGGGGGACTCTAGATACGGAACATTTCATATAATGTCAGAGTTTTTCTGTGCCTTGATTAGTTTTTGCTGAGCTACTTATTTTTTGCTTTGTACATATGGATATGTAATTGGGAGGACTCATCTTCATGAGTTCAAATCTGGTTTCAGATATTTACTAGTCGCGTGACCATGAGCAAGTTATTTAACCCTGTTTACCTCAATTCCTTATCTGTAAAATGAACAGGAGAAAGAAATGGCAAAGTCCTGCAGTATCTTTGCCAAGAAAAAAAGAATGAGACTTGACGGAACAATTTTTTTTGCGGGGGGAGGAAGAACAATGTTTGCTTTTTTTCGTTTATTACTGTCTCTTAGCACTTTGGCACAGCTCTTAATAAATGCCTTTTCATTTATTTATTCACCCACTCATTCGTTCATCATTTAGCACTCCTTTTCATTCAAGTATCACAGCTAGTTAGTCTTCTTTCCCAATCAATGTGTTTGTACTTTGTTTTATTTCTTAGCTATCTTTGTGCTTTTTGATTGTTAACTTTTACTTTGTCTGATAGAATGCTTACAACTTTTACTTTAAAAAGATCACCCAATGCATAAATTTTGTTTCTGCTTCTCATTGTGATTCTGTCTTTACCTTTAAGATGTACTTCTTATATACAACAGATCATTGCTTTAGATTTCTTATCAATTCAATTATTCTCTTTAGTTTTTATCGCACAATTTATTTGATTCACAATTAAAATTATGATGATTAGGCTTCTGTTTTTACCCCATTTATTTCTTTAGCATTGCTTTAAAAAAATCTCTTCCTCTTTTAAGTCAGTATTTTGTCCTGCCAATTACTTTTGCTTGAACTACTTTGATGCTAATCTATTCCCGCAGGCTCTTTCCTCCTCCCCCAACTACCAATTACCTCCTCTTTCCCAAGGTCTTGAATTTGATTTAAATTATTAATTTATTCAATTATCTTTTTCTTTTCTTCTTTCTTCCAGTCTCTTCCCCCATTCAGTTAAGGGATTAGATCAAAATATTCCCTCCCAACTCTTCTATAACTTCTTCATTTTCTTTTACTGTGGTTTTTCTTAAGATATTTTTCCTTGCTTTGTGTTCTTTGTTTCAATTCCTTCCAATCTATTCTGAACTTAATTTGGTGATTTGTGTCTTATACTCTTATCTTTTTCCTTTAAAAAAATCTGTGGGTTTAACCCATTTGGGTATTAAAGTTTTTGAAGCTATAGGTTTCAGCCCCTTCTTCTACCTAATCTCTGGTAGATTCCTTTTGTCCCATCTTTTTTTCCTGGCTATGGTTCTTCACTCTTAATAATAACCCCTTGCAAAGGAAACAAAGTGAAACAGCAGCAGTGGTTTTTGTTAGTGGCTACCTTTTGTCTCACACTTCTAGCTAAACACCTTTCTCCCTTCTACTCAGGCTTCATCAGGATCAATTTCCTTCCCTAAAGCTGGACCATTTCATTTCTAACTCTGTGTTTTCCCATTTCAATAAATCTGGATATTGTCTGTACCTTCAGAATTCATACATACTTCTACTAAGGCACGACACTGCCTCTGGAGAGCAGAGAAAGTGGCTTCCTTCCACTGGACTAAAAAGTTTTTGTTTTTTTGGTCTTCTAATGCCTGAATGCAAGTTCTATCCCTAAGAATGCTCTTCTACTGTGTAATCTCCCCCTCCTTCACCACCACCGGGAAACAGAGGGATGGTGAAGCCAGCTTGTATTAGCTCAAGACAGACGTTGGTTAAATTTTCAGTGTGAGCCTTTATACTTCAGAAATTGACAAAGTTATAAATCAGGGCTGATTCTTTGTACTGCTGATCATCTAGACCTAAGAAACTGGTGGGTGCTGATCAAGCTTAAAAATGTGTTGAATGAACATTTCTTCCCCAGAGAGCTGATTGTTAAACATTTTCTTGCACACGTCTTTTTTTTTTGACCCAGTCTTTAAGCTTTGCTTCTTGCATTCTTTGACAACCCCTCTTTATCCCATCTTGTTGGCACATTGTAGGAATCACCATTCCTTCAATGTTATCCATTCCCATTTTTGTAGCTTTCTGCTCAATAACATTGTCAGAATGAGAGTAATTATCAAAGGTTTTCTGTTCTGGCCAGAAACTTTGAGGGTCTTTCCTTTCCAGACTTATATTTTTGTGATAGTAAGCTAGACTATCTTTTGTTTCAATTCTTATCTAAGTCTTTGGTTCTTGAATGGACATGGCCCCAGACAAACTGCAACCTGGGAAAGACCTTAATATAGAAAGACTTTAACGTAGAAAGGCCAAGGTCACCCACTGCATCCTGGGCCATTGCCAGCCATCTTGAGTCGTGTCTTACCACTGGATTCTGGAGGAGATAGTGAGGCTGATGACTTTGCATAGCCCTGCCTCACTTAAATTCAATTCACTTGCACATCAAGACATTACCCTTGTGATGTCATTGGCTCTATTTGAACAAATAACAAGCAACAACAATAATAATCTTCCAGCAAGACTTTGATTAATGAGTGTTAGGGGGAGGTTCAGGAAATTTATTGCATGAAGCTTTACTTCACCTCTTATCCCTTTGCTTTACTTAATTCCTTAAAGTGGCTTTAATCTCTATCCTTTTGTGTCCTTTTCTTGATTGTGTCTGTTTTTTCCCTTACTCCATAGAGCAATCCTTATTTTTTTACATTTTTCAAATGATAACTTTTAGAAATGAAATAATTTTTTCTATTATTTTTTCTAACAGAAATTTACCTTTCTTGTCTTTCTTTTGTTTGGAGAGTTTGCAAATTGAATAGTTACTCTAGCCATTTTTGAAATAATAGCTAATAATAACAGCTAACCCTTAAAATTATAAGGTACCTTACGTATGTTAACTCATTTGATCCTCAAAAGAAACCCATGAGTTAGGTGCTAACATTGTTCTCATTTTGCCCATGAGGAAAATGAAGCACAAAATGTTTAAGTGACTGCCTAGGATCACACAGCTAATGTCTGAGGAATTGGAGAAATGATTTCTCTCTCTCTCTCTCTGTCTGTATCTCTATCTCTGTCTCTCAACTAGCAAATGCTAGTCTAGGTAAGCCTGATAATTGGTTCCCAACACCCTAGCAGCCTCTTCTGCTTTATGCTCTTTCCCTAGTCTATTAAGTGGCACATTGGAGAGAACTGGGTCTGGACTCACAAAGACCCAAGTTCAAATATGGTCTCAGATAATTACTAGCTGTCTGACCCTGGGGGAGTCACTTAATCACCGTCTTCCTCAGTTTCCTTAATTGTAAAAAAGGATAATAAAAGCATCGACCTCCTAGGGTTGTAGTGAGGATCAAATGAGACAATATTTGTCAAAAATCTTTGTACAGTGTCTGGCACTTAGCAGTTAGCACTTGAGAAATGCTTCTTTCCTTGATTCCTGAAAATAAGTGATAGAATAACAATCATGAAATATGGCTTTTTTTCCAAGCCTAATAGGCAAGTCTGGAAATTCCTCAGTTGTTCCTGGCTATCTCATGGAAAGTGCTTTTTAAATGAACTACCATGGTCCTGGGGGATATTACTTTGTAAAGGAAGTTAAGTCTAAGCTTATTCTAAGGAATCTCTGGAACTGAACCTAGTCTGTAATGAGACCAGAGCTTGGGTGCTTAGCTAGGAAGGGAACTCCAGTCCCCTTGGGCTGTAGATGGTACACATATTCCCTGTCACTTGTTTTCTGCCCCTCCCTCTTTACTGGTGAATCAACCACTGAAGCTGGATTTTGAAGCTACACCAACCATTTTGAGTTGGGTGAGGGGATATAAGATTCACTAATCTAAATGTCTGCTGTGAGTAACCTCTGTGAGCAGAGCACTGACTCCACCTAAAAGTCAGTTTCTTTTCCTTCAGCATTGATATTACCAGCTGCAATGTCATAGCATCTCCTGATTATTCCCTCTCCCTTCATGTCAGAATCTATACTTGTCCCTTGTTGTGGGGTGTGGGAGCAGTATTCAAGCAGAATCTCTGGAGGAGGAAGGGCTCTCAAGACAGACCTCTAAGCACAAATTCTGTGTTTACTAGCATGGGTTCTCAAATTTTCATGGAGGGTGGCACTGAGGGACAATATGAAAATTCTCTGGTTTTAATTAAGATTTTTCTTTGTCTAGGGTGGGAGTTATCTATCTTCTTCCTCCTGAAGATTTACCTAAAATTCCTATACATCTGGCAATAGTATTACTAATCCTCTACATGTTTACATGACCTGAGTGTCCCCATTATTTTTTAATGGAAGTTGCAGGGTAGAGACTCTGAGAAAACACAGGAATGTCATACTGATGCACTAAGATCAGTGTTTCAGGAAACCTTCTTAGGGGGTGAAATCTCAAAGAAAGATTCAGAGCCATAACTGGCTATTCTGGTACCTGGGGCAAGCCACATGGAAAAGCACCTATCATGTTTTTAATCTAGATTCTGGGGGACACAGGATGAGAACTCTGTACAAAATTATTTGGTAGTAGGATGTTTGTGGAGGTCCGCAATAAATCTTGTGTGTATTTTTGTAGGTCCAATTTCAGATAGAGTATAGATTTTTATAGTTATTTGAAAGGAAATTTTTGTTTTTCTGTTGGTATTACATAGACATAATAAGGATTTTGTGGATTTATTTTGCCTCCGGCTACCTTGCTGAAGGTATTCAGTACTTTAATCAGCTCTTCCTTGATTCTCAGAGATTAGATATCTAAATACACCCTCATGTCATCTGCAAATTAGAATAATTTTTTTTCTACTTTAATGTCTTTGTTCATGTTTTATTCTTCTAACCAGCATTTCTGCAACTGTCAAATAATAGAGGAGAAAGGGAGCATCTTTGTTCTACCCATATTTGTAGTAGGAAAGTTTTCAGTGTTTCTCTATTGCAAATAATTATAGTTATTACTAGAATTGTGTGCAATGCTTTTAAATATATGGCTTTGATTATATTAAAAAGGATTTTAAAAAAAATTTCTGCAAAGAAAAAGATTCCATGGGAGTGAGTCAGAAATCCTGGAACACTGGCTCCCATAGTTGAAAACCTAGGGACGTAGGGAGGCTACTGCTAAGGTTGTAGCCACGGTGAAAGAGCCAAGTGTTATGGGTCTGAGGGCTAGTTCAACTGGAGTCTGCCAACAAAGTCATTGTGCCTTCGAGGGGAAGTAGTATGGTGATGGACTTGGTATCAGGAAGACCTAAGTTTAAGTCCCAGCTCTAACATTTAGTATTTCTGCAAACATAGGCTAGTTCTTCAACTTCTCTGACCCTCAATTTCCACATCTGTAAAATGTCACTAATATATATGTGTGTGTGTGTGTATACATATATTATATATATATAAAAAAATATATATATAGTACCTACGTCATAGATATTTACCTCACCACTGGTGAGGCTCCAATGTAGTAGTGGATATAAAGCACTTTGAAAGTTTTAAAGGACTATAGAGTCAGCAACCATATTATCATTCATTTTCTATTTTAATAAAAATATCCCTGATAGCTAGGTACCAGGCTCAGTTATCTCTGCATTGCTAAAGGTCAGGAATGCCATCCCTGTGATGTTTCCCGTTGTACCACCCTTGTTATAGCTCAGGAGGTGGGACTGAGAAAACCTAAACCAGAATGACAAGATATTTAATGTAATCTTTTTTATTGAAAAGCCCAGGGTGTTTAATTAGATCTTCAAATGCCTTGTGCCATTTTCTGTGATATGCAAATATGTATGATGATTGCTGTGCTGGAACTTTTCAAGTCTTTAATTAGATTACTCCATCACCAGAAGGCTTAACAGTAAGCAGTTCAAACTATTTTGTGGGACCTAGAAACAATAATTAGCAAATGTTTAATTTATTTGACAGAGAATTTATGTTTGTACTTTTCCCTGAGTGCTAATTGCCGTAAAACTACTGAAAACTGCATGAGGCTCAGTAGAGATGGCTGATTTACAAAGATGAGGGAAACAGGAGCAGAAGTCTTATGTTACCAACCAATAAATAATCAACAAGCATTTACCAAGAGCCTTCCGCAAGCCAGACACCATGCAAAGTGCATCCAATGACAAACATGGAGTGCTCTCTTTCCTCAAAAAACATGTTAGTAGATGAATCACGAAGCTTGAATCATAATGCAATGGTTGATTCTGGGAGAATTGGCTATACACTCACTAATTGTGCTAGTGTAGATATGGGAATTCTTTTTTTGTGTGTGTAAAGGATAAAATAAACGTTACAGAATTTCAGAAGTTGGACTAAACTACTTCTTTAGCTTGTAACATCTTGAAGGAAGACAAGATACAACTTAACCGCTATTTTTTAGACTTTGTTCAAAATTTGTATTGCTCTCTTATGTTTTTACATGACTTTCAAATCCTATAAAAGCTCATTAAAGCTTAAAACTTCACTAAGACTTTCGGGACACCATGGGTATCTCCTTTCTCCCCTACCCAAAGAGCCACTCCCAGTAGCAAATAGTAAAGAAAGAAAAAAAGTAGCCAAGCAAACTTAACTGAAAGAGTAAATGAATGTGACAGTGTATGCAGTGTTCCACACCCAGAATCCCACACCTCTGGCAAAGGAGGGACATGTTCCCTGCCTAATCTCTTCAGAATTTATATTAGTGCCTATAATTACACAACATTCAGTTTCTTTTTTGTTGTTTTTTAACTGAATCATAGTGACTGTATTTATTGCATTTCTGGTTCTGCTTACTTTACTTTACATTAGTTCATGCACATCCGTGAATATCTATATTCTTCATATTCATCACATCTCCTGGCTTAATAATATTCCATTAAATTCATGTGATTTGTCTCACCATTTCCAGAAATGGGCACCTATTTTCTCTACAATTCTTTAAAATTGCAGCAAATATTCAATGTTTCCTTATATAATCAGAACTATGTTTTGTTTTGAGAGCTACCATTCAAGGACACACAGAGAGCGATCAACTTGAATGTGTCCAGAAGAGAGCAAACCTTATAGTGTAGGGGATTGAATGTATATCACACCGAAGGAGCTGGAGAGGTTGAGTGTGGAGAAAAGAAGGTACAGGAAATGTGAGGGCAGTCATCAAGAATTTGAATGGCTGTCATACACATGGAGGAGGTATTATGCCAGGAGCATTTCACCCAAGATAGAAGAACCAGGGTGAAAACTGCAGTGAGGCAGATATAGGTTTCATGCTAGGAAAGAAACAACTTAGAGTTGTCCAAAACTGTAATGAATTCTCTCAAGAAGTATTGAATTCCCACTTGGTAGAGGACTTCAAACAGAGTCAGTATTTTGTTGCACATTGATAATCTTTATTTCTACGTAAGGGGAGGTGTCTTCCAGTTTTTGTGTTTGTCCTTCATTGCCAAAGAAAACCATGCCATCAGAGAAATGATGACATGACTTGCACTTGACTTTGTTTTGAGTGAGGGAGGGCTGTGCAGGTCACCAGCCTCACTTCTCCTCCGGAGCCATCTGAATCCAGTGACCAGATAGTCATCAGGATGACTGGAGATGACCCAGGATGCACTGGGAAACCTTGAGTCCTTTAGAACAAGGTCTTTGCAAGCACTCACTTAGGCTGAGGTAACTCCCATTTATTGAACAGGCCTGTTTAAGAAGTATCCAGGGCATGGCCCCTTTAATGAGGTCAAGAAAAGAAAGACATCAGGCTGGGAGGGAAACAGCAACAGTTATTATTGATAATCACTCTAAAGCTAGGAGGGTCCAGAGGAGCCCTTAGGTAGTCCCAGCTTCAGAGTGCAGTAGGTTTTAAGGTTTTGAGAAAGGAAAAGACAGGACAGGACAAGAAAGAATATAAGGTCTGCCTGATATTGTTCAGCCTTCATTTTTGAAGAGTACTGATGGTATTATGTAAGGGGGGATATCTTTACTTGCCCACGAGTTGGATTTAAGTGAGATAGAATCTCATGAAGTCATCAGCCACATTCTCTCTTCCAGAGTCATTAAAATCCAATGGCAAGACAAAAGTCAAGATGACTGTTGATGATCTGAGCTGCAGGGGATGACCTTGGCTTCTTGGACATCTGACCAAGCTCTAAGCACCTCTGCAGCACCTACTTCAGCCACCTTCAAGGCTGTTGGAACGAATGATTGTTATCCACCCATTCTGCTGGGAGGAAATTTTCATGCACTTGGGGTAGACAACCCCCTAAGTCACCAATGGGTTTGAGACCTGTTGGTTACCCTCAACCTGGTTTAGCTCCTCTGCTGAGATGGTTTTACCCAGGTATGGACACTGCAGAGCTACAGGTTCTTGTAGTCACAGGTGAAAGTGGAGACCAAAGGTGGATGAACAACCCTGAAAAGGGCTCAGCAACTCAGCCTCACACCAGAGGGGCTGGTCCTCCATGAACACCTCATACACCCCAGAAGGTCTGCAGACACTAAGAGACAGAGACATTAAAAAGTAAAGAAGAAATTCTATGGATACAGGTGGACATTTTCTATAATGAAAGTAGAGGTGGGGCATGGCTCAACTGTACTTGAAGTGGTCAGTGATCTAATGAACTTGCCTACAGGGTATTTATTGCATTCTTCTTTGTCCTCAGTTGCTCATCTACATAAGATTCTCCAAGGGGTATGGTTGTTCAACATTTTCAGTTCTATCTGACTCTTTGGGACCACATTTGGGGTTGTCTTGACAAAGATACTAGAGTGGTTTGCCATTTCCTTCTCCAGCTCATTTTACAGATGAGGAACTGAGGCAAACAGTGATTTAGAGGGTCATACAGCTAGTAAGTGTCTGAGGCCAGATTTGAACACATGAAAATGAGACTCCAGGCCTAGAAGTCTATCCACTGTACCACCTAGCTGCTCCAGCAGCTCTCAAAGGAGTAGCTGAGGTTAGAAAAAGAAACTTGGAATTTTTTATAGAGGAAAAGGGTTTTGAGTATTGAAGAATTGATTGAAAAGGAGAGGCAAACCTCCTGAAAGGAAGGAGGTCTGTCAGTCCTAAATGAAGGATTTTTGCCTAGCTGAAAGAGGCTTTGTTGCACTTGAGTTAAACAAACACACATAGTAACACTCCAGCTGAAGTGAGTGCAATATGCAACCAATGGCTAATGTTGATTTTGCCCATTGGCTGTCCTATAAAGATATCATATCATATCCAGAGAAGATACCAGTAGCAGAATGGCCTAAAAGCAGCTAACCCATGACAGGTCAAATTGCATACCACAATCCACTGGCCTGTCCAGCAACTGCCCAGTGGTGGCACATCATGCTCAGTCCAGTCTAATATTTGTGGAACCTAGTAAAGAGCAGTACAGCCACTGTGTGATCTGACTGACTGAGTTCAGAAGCATTATTGGCCCATCCAATGCTGGCCTCACACCTTAGGAAGCACAAATCCCTTTGAGCCATCAGAGATATGGTGCCTTCTAAAGAGCCAGTTCAGCTGAACAGTAGAGTGATTCATCATGAATTTCATTAGGACTCGAAAGAAAGAACATCAAGGCTTTTCAGTTTCTGAATTATGTATTGCCTTGTCTATGTGGGTCCCTCACATATGTGCCCTCTACATGCGTACCATTCTACCATTGAATTTTGGCTTTATGATCACTTTTTTTCTCCTGAATTCTGAGTGTATTTGTGGGGAAATATGTTGCTGGCTTTGGAGGAAAAATAAGTTGTATATTCTTGCCATGCTGTTTGGGTAAATGCCATTGTTAAAGATCTGAGTCTAGTGACTGCTTGTCTATTTTTCAAGGTGTTATTTTCTTCAGCATTTTTTTGGGTCTCCTTTAGCAGGGTGTTTAATTGTTTTTCATTCTTTGCTTGCATGTCACTCAATTCTCTTCCCAGTTTTTCCTTCACCTCTCTAACTTGATTTTCAAAATCCTTTTTGAGCTCTTCCATGGCCTGGGATACAGAAGCCTTGGCTTCTGTGTCTTTCCCTAATGGTAAGCATTGTTCTTCCTCATCAGAAAGGAAGGGAGGAAATACCTGTTCACCAAGAAAGTAACCTTCTATAGTCTTATTTTTTTTCCCTTTTCTGGGCATTTTCCCAGCCAGTGACTTGACTTCTGAATATTCTCTTCACACCCACTTTGCCTCCAGATCCTCCCAGCCAGCTCTTGGGGGTCTGAGATTTAAATGCTGCTTCCCAGCCTCAGGGCTTTTGGCGGGGGCAGGGCTGCTAGTCAGTGTGAGATTAAGGTTAGGTGCTCAGGTCAGGGCAGGGCCACCACTCAGGGCTCAGTTCCCTCAGGGGGTTTATGCAGAGACCTTCAACAATGTATCCAGGCTCCTGCCTGCTTGGGGAGCCCCAGTCTGCTCCTGCCTCTGCTGCTGCCTCCCGAGGGGGCCTGAGTTATGGGGGCACCCCACTCCCCTCTTGGCATGCCGAGAAGACTCTCTCACCAACCTTTGGGGCCCGTGGGTGGAGGGACCCACGCGGCAGCTGGAGATTCCGTCCCTGGAGCCTGCTTGGACCTACTCCTCTCAATGCTGCACAGCCAATGCAGGGCTGGGCTTGGCTCCGGGTCTGGGGCGCGACGGACCTTTTGCGAGAGGTTTTCAGGGCTCTCTGGAACAGAAATCTTGCCTGCTCCATTGTTCTGTGGCTTCTGCTGCTCCAGAATTTGTTGGGAGTTCTTTTTTACGGATATTTTTATGGGCTGGGGGTTGGGAGCTAGCGTATGTGTGTCTTTCTACTCCGCCATCTTGGCTCTGCCCATAGTGACTGATTGTCAAGAAGAAACATATCAGTGAGGGCTCATGAGCTAGTTTTTGGAAAAGCCACTCACAGGGTTATCCCTGAAACTTCAGGAGTAGTAATATCCACCCCTCTGGGGACTCAACCTGCCAATAGTACTGTGAATTGTGCAAGTGAGCCCAAAGCAAGGGTTACACTACTTCTGACCTTCTTCAAGTACTTCATCATCATCATCATCATCATCATCTTCTTCTTCTTCTTCTTCTTCTTCTTCTTCTTCTTCTTCTTCTTTTTTCTTCTTCTCCTTTACCTTCTCTCACCTTTTGCCATCTATGTCAATTTGTCAGGTATAAATTGTTTTGAGTATCCTGAAATCTCAGAGTTATTTTGACTTTAATTTCAAATTAGTAAATGGGAAGAATCTTCCATATGGTGGCTAATAATTTTTAATTCTTTTGAAAACTATTTGTTCATATTCTTTGATTGTTTATTAGGGGATAGCTCTTGGTCTTATCTATTTTTATAAGTTGCCTATATGCATGTAAATACACATATATAGGTATGGACATATACATATATGTCATGCACATACATATCTATGACATCATACATGTATATGATATCAGACCCCTATAAAAGATATTCATGCAAAGATTTTCCCTAATTTATCATGATTTCTTATTCTAATTGTTTTGATATTATTTCTGCAAAAACTTTTCAATTTCATTCAATTGAAGTTATTTCAGCTTTTGTCATGATTTTCATTCCTTGTTTGGTTAAGAATTCACTTACTAGGTGGAGCCAAGATAATAGAGTAGAAAGATGCACATACTCTAGCTCTTCCCCCACAGCCCATAAAATACCTGTGAAGAAAGACTCACAATGGATTCTGGAGCAGAAGTCACAAAGTGATGGAGTGGGGAGATTTCCAGCCCAGGGTGACCTAGAGGGCTGGCGGGAGAGGTCTGTTGCACAAGACATGGAATGGAACACAGCCGAGCCTTGGCCACTCCAAACAAACAGGTGAGCAGGACTTGAGCAGACCTCAGGGGCAGAATCCCCAGCAGCACAATCCCTGCAGCAGAGATTTGCAGATCCCTTAACTCTCAGGTACCAAAGGTCAGTGAGAGAGCTTTTTCAACCAGAGTGAGAAGGGAGCAGGGTCTTCCCTTAGCCCCAGCCCTAGGCATCAGTGGCAGCAGCAACAGCAACAGCAGCAGGCGCCCCAGCAGCAGCCTGGGTCCATTGTTGGAGCAGCTCAGCTTAAAGCCCCTGGGGAAATTGAGCAGCTGATCAGAATCTCAGACCTGAGCAAGGTCCAGGGGCATGGGTGAGCTGGAGGCCCCTGAGGAGTAAATGCCTCTCCCTTGATTGTGCCACCTTGGAGGAACTGAGAGCTTACAGGTCCCCAGTGTATACCCTACTCTAGACAAAGGACTCAAAAGTCAAGTAACTGGTTGGGAAAATGCCCAAAAAAGGGAAAAAAATAAGACTACAGAAGGTTACTTTCTTGGTGAACAGGTATTCTCTCCCATCATTTTGGATGAGGAAGAATAATGTTTACCATCAGGGGAAGACATAAAAGTCAAGGGTTCTGCATCCCAAACATCCAAAATAAATATGCAGTGGTCTTAGGCCATGAAAGAACTCAAAAAGGATTTTGAAAATCAAGTAAGAGAAGTGGAGGAAAAATTGGGAAGAGAAATGAGAGCAATGCAAGAAAATCATGAAAAATGAGTCAAATGCTTGCTAAAGGAGACCCAAAAAAATGCTGAAGAAAATAACATCTTTAAAAATAAGCTAACTCAATTGGCAAAAGAGGTCCAAAAAGCCAATGAGGAGAAGAATGCTTTAAAAAGCAGAATTAGCCAAAAAGAAAAAGAGGTTCAAAAGCTCACTGGAGAAAATAGTTCTTTAAAAATTAGAATGGAACAGATGGATGCTAATGACTTTATGAGAAACCAAGAAATTACAAAACAAAATGAAAAGAATGAAAAAATGGAAGATAATGTGAAATATCTCACTAGAAAAACAACTGACCTGGAAAAGAGATCCAGGAGAGACAATTTAAAAATTATGGAACTACCTGAAAGTCATGATGAAAAAATGAGCCTAGACATCACCTTTCATGAAATTATCAAGGAAAACTGCTCTGATATTCTAAAACCAGAGGGTAAAATAAATATTGAAAGAATCCACTGATCACCTCCTGAAAGAGATCCAACAAAAACCTTCTAGGAATATTGTAGCAAAATTCAAGAGCTCCCAGTTCAAGGAGAAAATATTTCAAGCTGCTAGAAAGAAACTATTGGAGTATTGTTGAAACACAATCAGGATAACACAAGATCAAGCAGCTTTTACATTAGGGGATAGGAGGGCTTGGAATATGATATTCCAGAAGTCAAAGGAACTAGGATTAAAACCAAGAATCACCTACCCAACAAAACTTCAAGGAAAAAATGGTCATTCAAAGAAAGAGAGGACTTTCAAGCACTCTTGATGAAAAGACCAGAGCTGAAAAGAAAACTTGACTTTTGAACACAAGAATCAAGAGAAGCATGAAAAGGTAAAGAGGAAAGAGAAATCACAAGAGACTTACCAAACTTGTTTACATTCCTACATGGAAAGATAATATTTGTACCTCTTGAAATGTTTCTCAGTATCTGGGCAGTTGGGGGGATTATACACACACACACACACACACACACACACACACACACACAGAGATATAGAGAGCACAGGGTGAGTTAATAGGAAGGGATCATATCTAGAAAAATAAAATCAAGGAGTGAGAGAGGAATAAATTGGGAAGAGAAAGGGAGAAATGGAATAGGGCAAACTATCTGTCATAGAAGAGGTAAGAAAAATATTTTCTAATGGAGGGGAAAAGAGAGGAGGGAAGGGGGAAAAGAGGCGAGGGTAGAGGGAAAAAATGAAGTTTACTCTCATCACATTTGGCTCAAGGAAGGAATAGCATGCACACTTAATTTGGTATGAAAATCTATCTTACACTATGGGAAAGTAGGGGAGAATGGGATAAGCAAATGGGAAGAGGGAGCAATTAGAAGTAAACCCCCTTGGGGAGGGACAAGGTCAAAAGAGAGAACAGAAGAAATGGGAGGCAGGATAGGATAGAGGGAAATATAATCAGTCTCATACAACATGACTATTATGGAAGTCATTTGCAAAACTACACATATATAGCCTACATTGAATTGCTTGCCTTCTCAGTGGGGATGGGTGAGGAGGGAGGAAGGAAGAGAAGTTGGAACTCAAAGTTTTAGGAATAACTGTTGAGAATTGTTTTGGGGTACAACTGGGAAATAAGCAATACGGGTAATGGGGTATAGAAATTTATCTTGTCCTACGGGACAAGAGAAAAGATGGGGATAAGGGAAGCGAGGGGTGCTAGAAGGGAGAGCACATTGGTAGAAGAGGCAATTAGAATGCAAGGTATTTTGGGGTGGGGGGAGGGGAGAGATGGTGAGAAAATTTGGAACTCAAAATTTTGTGGAAATGAATGCTGAAAACTTAAAATAAACAAACAGACAAACAAATAAATAAGTAAAAAGAAAAAAGAATTCATTCACTATCCACAAAGGCACATGCATTAGTACTCTTCTAGGTTTTTTGCTTTGCTTTGTTTTGCTTTATTTTTGGCAGTATGACCTTTAGAATTAAGGTTGAATATCCATTTTGAATTTATTTGTGGTATAGTATAGTATAAAATATTGAGAACAACTGGATAAAAATGACAAAATGAATGGGTATAGTTTGGAAAAGCAAGCAGGTTAAAGTTTCTGCACTGACCAGCTTAGGAGTTGGACAATGAATTGTCTGCTGCATTTCCAGCCCCAAGTGAGATAAAGAGAAATATTTTCTTCCTTCCCTTATGGGAAAAAAGAATTAAAAACCCTAAATCCAACATTACTTATAGAAACTTTTTTTCTGAGCTTCTATCAATAATTTTTGATGTATCATGTATAATAATAGCTTGTATTATACAGCACTTACTAAGTTCCAGGTACTTTATTACATACTTTAAATTATAATCTCCTTTCATCTTCACAATAATTGTGAGACAGATAATATTATCACCTCATTTGACAGTTGAAGAAATGGAGGCAAACCGAGGTTAAATAACTTGCCCAGTGTCATATAACTAATAAGTATCTCAGACCAGGATTGAACTCAGGTCTTCCTGACTCGAGGTGCAGCACTCTATCCACTGTGCCACCAGTAATAATAATAGGAATTTTTCTGAAAGGCAAGACAAGTACATACCTTGTCCTTTCCAAGAAGCAAAAGTTTGATTCTGGAAACTTCAGACTGGTAAACTTGACAGGGCCAGCTAGGTGGAACAGTGGATACCTGAGCCTGGCTTCAAGAACACTCATCTTTCTGAGTTCAAATCTGGCCTGATACTTATTAGTAGTGTGACCCTGGGCAAGTGACTTAATCCCATTTGCCTCAGTTATATAATCTGTAAAATGAGTTGGAGAAGAAAATGGAAAACCATTGCAATACTTCTGTCAAAAAAATTCCAAATGGGGTCATGGAGAGTCAGAAATAACTCAAGCGACTAAACAACAGTAAACCTGACAGACTATCAAATTCTAAGAGAAAAGGTCCAAATCAATACCAAACTAGCATAAAAAGGAAAACATATAATAATAGGTCTTGGAATTACAATAGCTTGAAGCAAGACTATTCTCTTTTGAATGTGGAAAATGGGAAATCCACAAAGAAAAGGATATTGACATGGACTATTTCCAATACCAATGGAATTTTAACTAATGTAAGAAAATCATCCAAATGCAGAAAACCAAAGAGCCCAGAAATCATCCCAGTCAGCAAATACTTGTTTTCTTTGCCTAAGAGACAGAGCAATCAGGATCCACACTCATTTAGGTTATAAATTCACTTGGGGAAGGAACAGGGAAGATGATTACTGTAGCATCAGTTCTTTAAACACCAAAGGGCAGTTAAAACAAAGCAAATTGGTAGAATGTTTGGCATGTTTTCCACTTAGACCAGGTCATTCCAAAGAGTATTGAAGTATGAAGCCAGAAGGGAAAGAAAATTTAAAAAGAGACTACTTCTCTAAGCACTTCTCTTTTCTCCCTTAATTATTGGGGAACTGCCCTGTTTGAATTCTAACATCTCAATTATCAGGAGGAAATGTCACTAAAGAAGATAAGCTTGAGCTGGCCAATTATAACAAAGAAACTGAAATTGTAGGATACCAAATTTAGAAAATGCTGAGGGTTCAATTCTCAAAGATTTGTAAAAGAAGGAGAAGATACTGGAGGATTGTAGTTAGGGTAGAGTATGTTGAGGGGGAACTACTTAAAGAATTTTGTTGTTGTTCAGTCATTTTCATTCATATTTAACTTTTCTTAACCCCATTTGATGTTTTCTAGGCAAAGATACTAGAATGGTTTGCCATTTCCTTCTCCAGCTCATTTTACAAATGAGGAAACCGAAGCAAATGGGGTTAAGGGACTTGCTCAAGGTCACATAGATAATGCTGAGGCCAGATTTAAACTCAGAAAGATGAATCTCCCTGACTTCAGGCCTGGCACTCTATTCACTGTGCCACCTAAGTATAAGTAGTGTTAATGCAGAGAACATCAATAACTACCAACTCATGTGCTTGCTTTATCATCTTCTTGTGGAAGATTGTTTTCAAACTCTCATTTTAAATCTCTCTAGAAATTATTAACTAATAATATTTTTAGCCATATTATCCCCAACCTCGCTGCCCTTGGATTCCTTCCTTTCCTCTGGTTGGAGTGGGGTAGGAGTTGGACATCTGGTGCTCCTATTCGAGAATGGAACTCAGAGAATTCATCCAACTGCTTTCCTGGACTTCACCATCTGCAAAAATTCATTATTCTGCAAGATAAAATCACCTTGGAAACTCACATCTCCTCAACAGCTCCTGTCCATGATGGCTGGAGAAGGTAGGAGGTCAAACATCTGGGAGTTCCTCCCTGACTCTCCACTACTTAAGAATGACTTGCAGGGAATTTCTTCTTCCAAATTATTTCCCACTATCCTGGGCTTCATTGTTTACAGAAAGTCATCAAACTGCAAAATAAAATCTCAGAAATTTCTACATTCTCAGATGATTTCCAACTGGCTTCATGATGTCTTCATGCCCCGACAATGGATATTCTGTCCCCTATCCCTTTCCAACTTTTTTCACATCTTGTCTCCCTCATTAAATTGTGAGCTCCTTGAGGGCATGGACTATCATTGTACCACCATGTACCACCACAGTTAGCATGGTGTATTGACTGACTCTTTCTAGACTCCTTGGAAAGACCCTTTGGAAAGATGGGTCAAAAGTTGAGGCCAAAAAAGAGTTTCATTAAGTGAATGGATTAAACACGAATTTCTTTTCTTTATTCACAAAGGGATTAGACTAGGGCACATTTTATGCGGCAAGGGGAAGGCACTCTCACTGTCTTCAATTTAGATTCTGGAGAAAAACTAAGACAGTCTTTTGGTTATTAATCGCAAAGCACTAAAGATACATGTTTAAAAAAAATTAGTTTCTGCTCTCAAGAAGCTCACATTCTAATGGGGGGATATAGATATAGATGCAGGTCTTTCAGAGAGAATTCATTATTTCCTGAAGAGGAATGATCCAGGAAGAATGGAATAGCAATTTCATTACCCAACAACTTTTGGAATATTAACCGGGACTCTATTATTTTCAGACATTTTTTTCTTGTTTCAGATTTCTATAAATGTTACCTGAAATCTTCTTAAGGCAGGGTTATGCTGGAAGGCATAGGGAACTATGCCAATTTATATGTCTTTCTTTCCAAATTTGAAATGACTTGGATATAGATGAATGATTAATTAAATAAAATTGTTCCTGGCAGATTTGATCTAAGTTGTATAATACTAATACGAATATTTTTGGCAACTGCAAAATCTTGATGAAAATGATTTACATATGTGTAAGAAATATCCTTGTTGAAAACATGAGAAGAGGATAGGTAGACTTTTAAAAAGGATATTCTCCAGAGGATCATATCTTCACAGTCACACTGACAGGTGCTGTACATTCAATATATGACTATTTATTGCTGATTGATTACAAAAAGGCATAAAACCAGGACATAAATACTTAATCAGAGGTGTTTGTTATTACCATGGAAGATGTCCAATACAAATGAAAAGTGGATTTTATATAGATGAAGGAGTTCTCCAGATTTTCCTGTTTGGGATAGATATGGTACTAATTGTCTCAAGCCCCAGATTATTCAAGAATTCATTAATCAGATCTATAACCACTCAAAAGACTTTGACTTCAAAATCTATATTGGAAAAATCAAGTGAATGAAGTGGACTTTTTGTCCACATTAGGGCATGAAGTTGTATGGAAAACTCACTAAGTATATAGATCTAACTATATAGGCATTTTATTTTTTTTTTATTTTTTATTTTTTTTATTTTTTTATTTTTTATTTTTATTTTATTTTATTTTATTTATCTTATTTTTTATTTATTTATTTTTTAAATTTTTTAAAATTATTTTTAAATTTATTTAACTTTTAACATTCATTTTCACAAAAGTTTGGGTTCCAAATTTTCTCCCCTTTTGTCCCCTCCCCCCACCCCAAAACACGGAGCATTCTGATTGCCCCTGTCTGCCAGTCTGCCCTCCCTCCCTCCCTACCCCTTCCCTTTGGAAGGCAAGCAATTCAATATAGGCCAAATCTGTGTAGTTTTGCAAATGACTTCCATAATAGTCGTGTTGTGTAAGACTAACTATATTTCCCTCCATCCTATCCTGTCCCCCATTACTTCTGTTCTCTCTTTTGATCCTGTCCCTCCCCATGAGTGTTGACCTCAAATTGCTCCCTCCTCCCATTGCCCTCCCTTCCATCGTGCCCCCCACCCTGCTTATCCCCTTCTCACCCACTTTCCTGTATTGTAAGATAGGTTTTCATACCAAAATGAGTGTGCATTTTATTCCTTTCTTTAGTGGAATGCGATGAGAGTAAACTTCATGTTTTTCTCTCACCTCCCCTCTTTATCCCTCCACTAATAAGTCTTTTGCTTGCCTCTTTTATGAGAGATAGTTTGCCCCATTTCATTTCTCCCTTTCTCCTACCAATATATTTCTCTCTCACTGCTTTATTTCATTTTTTAAAGATATGATCCCATCCTCTTCAATTCACTCTGTGCACTCTGTCTCTATGTGTGTGTGCATGTGCGTGTGCATGTGTGTGTGTGTAATCCCACCCAGTACCCAGATACTGAATAGTTTCGAGAGTTACAAATAATGTCTTTCCATGTAGGAATGTAAACAGTTCAACTTTAGTAAAGTCCCTTATGACTTCTCTTTGCTATTTACTTTTTCATGCTTCTCTTCTTTCTTGTGTTTGAAAGTCAAATTTTCTTTTCAGCTCTGGTCTTTTCATCAAGAATGCTTGAAAGTCCTCTATTTCATTGAAAGACCATTTTTTTCCCCTGAAGTATTATACTCAGTTTTGCTGGGTAGGTAATTCTTGGTTTTAGTCCTAGTTCCTTTGACTTCTGGAATATCCTATTCCACGCCCTTCGATCCCTTAATGTGGAAGCTGCTAGATCTTGTGTTATCCTGATTGTATTTCCACAATACTTGAATTGTTTCTTTCTAGCTGCTTGCAATATTTTCTCCTTGACCTGGGAACTCTGGAATTTGGCCACAAAGGTCCTAGGAGTTTCTCTTTTTGGATCTTTTTCAGGCGGTGATCTGTGGATTCCTTGAATACTTATTTTGCCCTCTGGTTCTAGAATCTCAGGGCAGTTTTCCTTGATAATTTCATGAAAGATGATGTCTAGGCTCTTTTTTTGATCCTGGCTTTCAGGTAGTCCCATAATTTTTAAATTGTCTCTCCTGGATCTATTCTCCAGGTCAGTTGTTTTTCCAATGAGATATTTCACATTATCTTCCATTTTTTCATTCTTTTGGTTTTGTTTTGTGATTTCTTGGTTTCTCATAAAGTCATTAGCCTCCATCTGTTCCATTCTAATTTTGAAAGAACTATTTTCTTCAGTGAGCTTTTGAATCTCCTTTTCCATTTGGCTAATTCTGCTTTTGAAAGCATTTTTCTCCTCATTGGCTTTTTGACCCTCTTTTGCCAATTGAGTTAGCCTATTTTTCAAGGTGTTATTTTCTTCAGCATTTTTTTGCATCTCCTTTAGCAGGGTGTTTACTTGTTTTTCATGCTTTGCTTGCATGTCACTCAATTCTCTTCCCAGTTTTTCCTTCGCCTCTCTAACTTGATTTTCAAAATCCTTTTTGAGCTCTTCCATGGCCTGAGCCCATTGAGTGGGCTGGGATACAGAAGCCTTGACTTCTGCGTTTTTCTCTGATGGTAAGCATTGTTCTTCCTCATCAGAAAGGAAGGGAGGAAATACCTGTTCACCAAGAAAGTAACCTTCTATAGTCTTGTTTTTTTTCCCTTTTCTGGGCATTTTCCCAGCTAGTGACTTGACTTCTGAGTCTCCTCTCTACCCCCACCTCGCCTCCAGATCCGCCCAGCCAACACTTGGGGTCTGAGATTCAAATGCTGCTTCCCAGCCTCAGGGCTTTGGGTGGGGGCAGGGCTGCTGTTCAGTGTGAGATTAAGTTTACGTGCTCAGGTCAGGGCAGGGCCACCACTCAGGGCTCAGTTCCCTCAAGCGGTTTATGTAGAGACCTTCAACAATGGATCTGGGCTCCTGCCTGCTTGGGGAGCCCTGGTCTGCTCCTGCCTCTGCTGCTGCCTCCCGAGGGGGCCTGAGTTATGGGGGCACCCCACTCCCCTCTCGACCCGCCAAAGAGACCCTCTCACCAACCCTTGTCACCTGTGGGTGGAGGGACCCATGCGGCTGCTGGAGATTCCATCCCTGAAGCCTGCTCGGATCTGCTCCTTTCGGCACTGCGCTGCCGAGGAAGGGTTGGGCTCTGCTCCGGGTCCAGGGCGCGAGGGACCTTTTGCGAGAGGTTTTCAGGCTCTCTGGAGCAGAAATCTGACCCGCTCCATTCTGTGGCTACTGCTGCTCCAGAATTCGCCAGTGGTTCTTTTTTTTTTCTACAGGTATTTTATTGGCAGTGGGTTCGGAGGTAGCATATGTTCGTCTTTCTACTCCGCCATCTTGGCTCCGCCCCCTCTATATAGGCATTTTAAGTGGCCAAAGACTTATGATCAGGCTTTAATTGGAGGAGGAGAGTGAGCTGGTTTACACTTGGGAAACTGCAAAGTAATTCCAGTGATCCTAACCTGCCCTCTGAAATAAAAATGTGTTTTTCTATAACAATCTTCTGTTAGTGATTCTTGTTGGTACAAAACATGGAACTTCACTAAGGAATCACAATTTTTGGCAATTATATGAGCAAAGTTTTATATATATATATATGTACACACATGCATAAGAATATATATACACATATATGTATATATGTGTGTGTATATATGTATGTGTGTATATATATATACATAATTAATTGGTTATGGCAAATTACTAGTGATGTATGAAGTTGAATAAATGCTATTATCTGGGACACACACATATCCATACACACATATACACATTGATACATAAGCACATGTTTACATATATGTATGTATGTATATGGAAATGAGTTGGTTAGGTATGTATGTATGTATATGGAAATGAGTTGGTTATGTGGTAAGATTGAGGAATAACAGTGATACAATCTGGCTGCTGCTTTGGTACCCAGAGAATTATTATACAGACACACACACACAGCAGCAGAGTAAGGTCCTTAGCATATTCTGTGAATCATTTATTGGAGATTTGTAAGGGCACAGAAATTGAACAGAAGGAGACAATGTGGATAAATTATCTAAACCTAGAGGCTTAACCATATGAATGTTGATTTGAACAAATGGAAATACTTAGTCTGAAGAAATCTTGGATGGAGTATATTGGCCTTTTCCATGTCTTTGAAGGACTTATATAGAAAATAAGACTTTTTCTGTTTAATCATAGAGGGTGGAACTAGGAACCTTCAGAGGTAGTGGATTTCCCTCACTAGAGGTCTTCAGACAAAGGTTGAAAGATGTCTTCATCTTTCATTCAGTTTTCTTGCACAGGTGCATAGGTTGTATTGAGTCTCTTCTAAGTCCCTTTCTAATTTGGACATTCAGACAGACTTGATCAGTGGAGGGAATGCTCACACTAATCAGATCAGAGTTCCATTGAAGTGTAACATACAAGCTTGAAATGAAATCCTGACTGATCCTCCGTTTAAAGAGGGAGCTTAAGGTAACCAACTCATCATTTCCCAACTGGTTGCTCTCTTGGACTTCATTATTGTCTCTAGAAACTGATGCTGCTGCACAATCACATCAACCCTGACACTCATACTTGATTTAATATCCTCTGCCCTGGGTGGATGGTGGAGAGCTTCTCCCAAATCTTCCATTTAAGGAGGGGGCCCACAGAACTCTTTTGTTTGTAATTTCTCACTGGTTCCTCTTCTCTGGAACATGCCCCCACATTGTGTACTTTCTGCCCATCCTCATGCCCCTTTCAAACTTCTTTCCATGTGTTGTCTTCCCTCTTTAGACTGTGAGCTCCTTGAAAGCAGGGACTGCCTTTTACCTTTCTTTGTATCTCTAGTACTTAGCACAGTGCCTGGCATATAATAAATGCTTATTGACTGATTAATAAAATTCTAGAAGGGACTACTATGTGGCTAGATTGTGAAGAATTTGAAAGGAAAGTGATTATAACTAGGAGTCAATCCAAGTTCATATTAACCTCATTTTCTTCTTCTAAAATTATGTTTCTTAGATTGATAAAATAAAGGGACATGTTAGAAGTAGCATTCGATAGACTGTCTATCACATATTTGTCAACCAAATGTGGGATGCACATCAAGGTGGAATTGAATTTGGCTGTTTTTGTTGGTTAGTTTATTTACGACCAGTTGAATGAATATACAGCAAAGGTGATGATTAATGAATTAATGCGAGACAGAATCAATGTACTAGACATTGCTACTACAGATGTGAAAGATCTGTAGTAGCAATGTTTGGTACACAGTAAATACTTAGTAAGTACCATAAGTTTTTGTCCTTAAGTCACATCCAGTTAAATGCTTTTCTTAGTGACTTAGGTGAAAAACATGAGAACATGACTGGCAAATTTGTGGGTTACACCAAGCAGGCTTTGGGAGTGACACCAAGCAGGTGTTGGGGGAGACACCAAGCAGGTGTTGCTGGAAGACAACTTCAGAATGCCAAAAGACCTTGACAGGCTGGAATGTTAGACTGATATTTGCAAAATACATTTGACAGAGATAAACATAAGAGTAAAAAAAATGCATTGTATAAATACAGGGAAAAGTAGATTTGGTTCAAAAGAAATTCACATGAAAGAATGTACAGATCTGAAAACAAACTTACTGTGGGTCAGACTGATACAATAATAAGTGTAATCTTAAACCTCCTTAAGAAAATCATACTCTCTAGAATAAAGGACTTAGGAGTTAGTCTCCTTGGTCAGAGAAAGGCACCATGGGGCAACAGAAAGACTGTTGAATTTGGAGCCAGAGGACCTGGGCACAAAATTTGATTCTTCAATTTATTCCCTGTGTGACCTTGACCAAGTCACTTCTCTCCAGGTACTGGTATGCCAAATTTTGAATATAGAAAATTTTGAGTTTGAGTTTCACTTAATCTACATGCCTATCTTGTATTATAAGCACAGACACCAATCAGGAGCATTGTTATTTTAAGAGATCATATGGAGTTCACTAGCCTTGTAATGATTGAATGTACTATAAGATCATGGAGTAGGTTTTATTTTTAGCCTCTGAGCTGGGCGCAGTTTTTACAAAAAAGTCACCCATTACTTGAGAGCATATGTTTACAATTAAATCAGATGTGTATTTTCTACACAGCATACTAAATAAATATTTCACCATCACTGATTGTGTTGATAAACATTTCCTGAGCCACGCTATCAAGATTGTGTCCAAAATTCACTAATGTGAAATGGAGGTTAGATATAAAATCCAGTTAGTTTCAGCCTCACATATATAAGTTAGAGGTCAAATCAAACTCATCAGTGAGTCCCAATCACACCTTATTCTACTCGCTGTCCAGGACTCAGATCAACTGATCATCTTGTAAATGGGAAGGAAAATCCAGAAACAAAGTGACTGAGAAAGGAAGCAACTTTAGCTCTTAGCCAAGATGAAAATCAAACAGACCTTTTTAATAAATCCCTATGTTAGAATGTTAGAATAACCTTGCATTTGTCTGTCCAAATAGCAATATAACAGATACAGGGACACTTCATCTCTTAAAATTTTTTAAAATAGCTTTATTTCAAGTTTCAAGTTTCAAATCCTATGTTTCCTTCACCTCCCCCTGAGACAGTAAGCAATCAAATATAGGTTATATAGAAATATATGTAAAATATTTCCATGTTAGTAATTTTGCATAAGAAGACTAAAATAAAAGGAAAAATGAAAGAAAGGAATTTGAAAAAACTAGCATGCATTATTAGTCTGTATTCAATGAATATCAATTCTTTCTCTGGATTCTGATAGTATGTTTCATCATTAGTCCCTTGGGATTGCCTTGGATCATTGTATTGCTGAGAATAGTTAAGTTATTCACATTTCTCCATTGAACAATATTGTTGTTGCTCTGCACAATGTTTCCCTGGTTCTGTTCACTTCACTTTGCATCAGTTCGTGCAAGTCTTTCAAGGTTTTTTCTGAAATCATCCTCCTTGTTATTTCTTATAGCACAACAATATACCATTATAATAATAAACCACAACTTGTTTATCCATTCCCCAATCAATGGGCATCACTTTGATTTCCATTATTTAGCTACTCCAAAAAGAGCTGCTATAATTTTTTCTCATACAGATAGGTGCTTTCCCCTTTTGGATGTCTTTGGGATATATAGACCTAGCAGTGATATTGGTGGATCAAAGGATATGCACAGTTCTATAGCTCTTTGGGCATAGTTCTAAATTGCTCTCCAGGATGGTTGAATCAGTTCATAACTCTACCAACAGTGGATTATTGTCCCAGTTTCTGCACATCCCCTCCAACATCCAACATTTTCCTTTTTTGTCATGTTAGCTAATTTGATACATATGAGGTGGTATGTCAGAGTTGTTTCAATTTGCATTTATCTAATTAGTGATTTAGAAAATTTTTTTCATATGAGTATAGATAGCTTTGATTTCTTTGGCTAAAAATTGTTCATATCCATTTCTCAATTGAGGAATGACTTGTATTTTTATAAATTTGACTAAATTCTCTATATATTTGAAAAATGAGGCCTTAATCAGAAATACTTATAGCAAAATTTTTTCCTCAGTTTTCTGCTTTCTTATAATTTTGGTTGCATTGGTTTTGTTTGTGCAAAAACTTTTCATATAATCATTTTATATTAATTTTATATTATTATATTATATTATTATATTATTTTACATAATCAAAAATCTATGTAGTTTTAAATATTTTACATAACCAAATAATTTACTTTCTATTTATAATGCTTTCTATATCTTCTTTGGTCCTAAGTTCCTCCCTTATCCAAAAATCTGACAGATAAACTGTTCCATCCTCTCTTAATTTGCTTATGGTATCACCCTTGATGTATAAATCATGTATCCATTTTGATATACAGGGTATGAGATGTCTGCCATACTATTGTCCAGTTTTCCCAGCAGTTTTGTCAAATCATTAGTTTTTATTCCAAAAACTTGGATCTTTGGGTTTTAAATTACCATGGTCATTTACTAGAATGTAATTTGTAATTAATCTGTTCACTGCTCCACCACTATTTTTCTTAGGCAGTATCAAATTGTTCTGATAATTAATACTTTATAATACAGTTTGAGATTCTTTTCCATTTTTTAAACTGATTCCCTTGATAGCCTTGAGTTTTTGTTTTTCCAGATGAATTTTGTTGTTTTTCTTAGCTCTTTAAAGTATTTGTTCATAATTTGATTGTCATGGCACTGAATAAATAACTTAATTTAGGTAATAAATAATATTTAATAAACAAAAATAAATCACTTAGTTTGTCATCTTTATTGTATTGGCTCAGCCTGCCCATGAGCATTTAATATTTTTTCAGTGGTTTAGATCTGATTTTATTTGTGTGAAAAGTGTCTTTAAAAATTTATCGTACTTATTTAAATATTTCCTAGTTACATATAATTTTTAAAACATCTATTTTAAAAAATGGGAGGAGGAGAGAGAAAGGAGGAGAATAAGAAGGGGTGAGGGAGAAGGGAAGAAGAAGTAGAGGAGGAGAGAAGAGAAAAGAGAGAAAGTCAGATTTCTGCTGACTATCTGTGCTCCCATTCAATAGAAGAGTACTACAATTGGAATAAAAACTGCCTTTCTGGGGGCTACAATATGACAACACTCTACCATTCTATGCCTTGGCAATCTGTTACCTTCTATCTGTTGGCAACACCCCACGTACTAGTTATTCTAAACCTTTTCTCTTCTCCTCAAAGAGTGCCACCCTTCCCTCCATCCTCCTCAATTTCCACCAGAGATTTGACCTACTCTTTTACTGAGATCAATCCTATTAGATATCAGCTTTGTAAATTCCCCCTTCATTCCTGGCCCCAGCTTCTGTAACTTTCAACATAATTTTCTTGCCTCAAAACTCAGCTCAGGTGTAGCCCTCTTTTTCTCCCTTTCCTCAGCTATAAATGATTGTACCTTTGATTCTCTTAAGTAGCTCTATTTGAATCTAGTGACCTACTTAATCAAATTCTAATTGATAGAACAGGTGTTTCTGTTTTCATCTCGCTTCCCCTCTCCCCTCTTTCCACCAATTCTTTGATTGTAAAGATTTTGAGGGAAGGGATTATGGTATTAAAAAAGTATTTGGCTCCCCAGTGCTTACCATAGTGCTTTGCATATGGTTGATGTTAACATATGTTTGTCAGATTGAATCCAATTCTTCTATGAGCAATGTGGAATCACTGAAAATTATGGAGAAGGTAAGTGGTATTTTAAAAAAGCAACTTCTCCTTTACAATGGGTAGGCAAAAGTTAATCTGAAAACATTTTGGGGTTTTCATGTGTTTCAAGCTTAATAGGACTCTGCTGTATGATCTGGTAGCCAATGATACAAATGCCATCTTGGGCTGCATTAAGAGAGATGATACGTACAAAATTTGAAAGGTGATAGGCCCATTGAACTTGCCCTAATCACACCACATCTATAGTACTATGTCCAGTTCTAAGCAAATCATTTTAAGGAAAGCATTGATAAACTTGAAAGCATCCAGGGGAGGGAAAACAAGGTGATGGCAAACCAATTGGAGGTAGCTATGTGACACAGTAGATAGAATGTACAATTACACTCAGGAAGATCTGAGTCCAAATCCTGACTCAGAAACTTACTTAGCTTGATGCTGGACAAGTTCCTTAACCTCTCTCAGACTTACCTTCATTATCCATAAAATGGGCATAATGATAGAATCTACCTCAAGAGTTATTAGGAGGATCAAATGTGTTAACATGTGAAGAGCTTAGCAAGTGTTAAAGATCTTTGTAAGTGCTATCTATTATTATTACAGAATACATATGGGGCTAATTAGTCATGTTTATGCTGGAAAAGATAAGACTTGAGACTTGGTGGAAATGGTGATAGTAAGTAGAGAAAAATAGGGAGGAATGTGATCCTAAAGGAAAAGTGATCATAGAGAGGAGTTAGCATGGTTTCATCAAGTCAGCTTTACAGGGTTTCTAAGTAGATAAGACAAGTGAATGTTGTAGATGGAGTTTGCCCAGATTTTTAATAAAGTGTTGGCTAAAGTCACTTCTATTATTCTTTATTTTATTTTATTTTTTATTTTCAGTGTTCTACAATCACTACCATATAACTTAGATTTTTTCCCCCTCCCTCCCCCTCGTTCTCCCTGCCTTCCCCCCTCCCTCCCTGAGATGGCATACAATTGTATATAGGTTCTACACATGCATTCCTATTAAATACACTTTCACCATAGTCATGTTGTATTGAAGAATTAAAATGAATGGGAGAAATCATACAACAAACCAAAACGTAATAGAAAAGAAAATGATCTGCTACATTCTGCGATTGAATTCCATAGTTCTTTCTCTGGATGTGGAAGGCATTTTGCCTCAAAAGTCCTTTGGGAATTTTTTAAGTCTTTGCATTACAATGAAGTTCTAAGTCTACCAGAAAAAAAACCTTGCGTACTGTGGCTTTTCCTGGGAACAAAGTTCTCCTGGCTCTGCTCCTTTCACTCAGCATCCGATCATATAAGTCTTTCCAGGCCTCTCTGAAGTCTTCCTGTTCATCATTTCTTATAGCACAATAGTATTCCATTACATTTATATACCGTAATTTATTCAGCCATTCCCCAATTGATGGGCATCCCCTTGATTTCCAGTTTTTGGCCACCATAAAGAGTGCTGCTATAAATATTTTTGTACATGTGGGACCCTATCCTATTTTTATCATCTCTTGGGGATACAATCCTAGAAGCAATATTGCTGGATCAAAGAGTATGCACATTTTTGTAGTCCTTTGGGTATAGTTTCAAATTGCTCTTCAGAATGATTGGATCAGCTCACAGCTTCACCAACAACTCTCCCACATCTTCTCCAACATTTATCATCTTCCTGTTTTGTCATGTTAGCCAATCTGATAAATGTGATGTGGTATTTCAGAGACGTTTTAATTTGTGTCTCTCTAATCAATAGTGATTTAGAGCATGTTTTTCATATGACTATAGATATCTTTAATTTCTTCCTCTGAAAGCTGCCTGTTCACACCCTTTGATCATTTTTCAGTTGGGGAATGACTGTATTCTTGTACATTTGACTCAGTTCCCTATATATTTTAGAAATGAGATCTTTATCACAGACACTAGTTACAAAAATTTTCTCCCAATTTTCTGCTTCCCTCCTTATCTTGGCTGCACTGCGTTTGGTTGTGCAAAAACTTTTCAGTTTAATGTAATCAAAATTATCCATTTTGCACTTCATAGTGTTTTCTCTCTCTTCTTTAGTCAAAAATTCTTCCCTTGTCCATAAATCTGATAAATACACTATTCCTTGCTCCACTAATTTATTTATAGTATCAATCTTTATACCTAAATCATGTACCCATTTGGACTTTATTCTTGTGTATGGTGTCAGGCATTAGTCTATGCCTAGTTTCTGTGACACTGTTATCCAGTTTTCCCAGTAATTTTTGTCGAACAGTGAGTTCTTATCCCAGAAGCTGGAGTCCTTAGGTTGATCAAACAGTAGATTGCTATATTCATTGCCTACTGCGTCTTGAATACCTAGCATATTCCACTTGTCTACCCTTCTGTTTCTTAACCAGCACCAAGTGCTTTTGATAATTGCTGCTTTATAACACAGTTTGAGATCTGGTAGAGCTAGACCACCTTCCCTAACATTGCTTTTCATTAGTTTCCTTGATATTCTGGACCTTTTGTTCTTCCAGATTAATTTTGATATTATTTTTTCCAGCTCTAGAAAATAATTATCTGTTAGTTTGATATGGCACTGAATAGGTAAATTAATTTACGTAGAACTGTCATTTTTATTATATTGCCTTGGTGTACCCATGAACAACTGATGTTTTTCCACTTATTTAGATCTGACTTTATTTGTGCAAAAAGTGTCTTGTAATTGTGTTCATATAGTCCCTGGATTTGTTTTGGCAGGTAGACTCCCAAATATTTTATAGTGTCTACCTTAGCTTTAAATGGGATTTCTCTTTTTATGTCTTGCTGTTGGGCTTTGTTGGTAAGATATAGAAGTGCAGAAGATTTGTGTGGGTTTATTTTGTAACCTGCAACTTTGCCAAAGTTGTTTATTATTTCAAGTAGTTTTTTACTTGAATCTCTGGGATTCTCTAAATATATCATCATATCATCTGCAAAGAGTGATAACTTGGTCTCTTCTTTGCCAATTCTAAGTCCTTCAGTTTCTTTGTCTTCTTTAATTGCTACAGCTAACATTTCTAGTTCCATGTTGAATAATAGTGGTGATAATGGACATCCTTGTTTCACCCCTGATCTTACTGGAAATGCATCTTGCTTATCTGTATTGCATATAATACTTGCTGAAGGTTTTAGGTAGATACTGCTTATTATTTTATGGAAAGTTCCATTTATTCCTGTGCTCTCCAGTGTTTTTAATAGGACTGAGTGCTGTATTTTGTCAAAAGCTTTTTCTCCATCTATTGAAATAATTATGTGGTTTCTGCTATGTTTCTTGTTGATATGATCAACAATGCTAATAGTTTTCCTAATATTGAACCAGCCCTGCATTCCTGGTATGAATCCTACCTGATCATAATGTATTATTCTCATGATAAGTTACTGTATTCTTTTTTGCTAAAGTCTTATTTAAAATTTTTGCATCTATATTCATGAGATAACTTGGTCTATAATTTTCTTTCTCTGTTTTGGCTTTTCCTGGTTTAGGTATCACAACCATATTTGTACCATAAAAAGAGTATGGGGAAGAAATTCTTCCCCAATTTTCTCAAAGAGTCTTTATAGTATTGGAATTAACTGTTCTTTAAATGTTTGATAGAATTCACTTGTAAATCCATCTGGCCCTGGAGACGTTTTCCTAGGGAGTTCATTGATGACTTGTTCAATTTCTTTTTCTGAGATGGGGTTATTTAAGTATTCAACTTCATCTTCTGTTAATCTGGGCAATTTATATTTTTTAAAGTAATCATCCATCTCATTGAGATTGTATAATATTTGGGTATGAAGTTGGGCAAAGTAATTTCTAATTATTGTTTTAATTTCTTCCTCATTGGAGGTGAATTCACCCCTTTCATTTTTGATATTGGTAAGTGGGTTTTCTTCTTTCTTCTTTTTAAATCAAATTGACCAAAGGTTTATCAATTTTATTATTTTTTTCGTAAAACCAACTCTTAGTTTTATTTATAGGTCAATAGTTTTCTTAATCTCAATTTTATTAATCTCTCCTTTGTTTTCAGTATTTCTAATTTGGTATTTACTTGGGAATTTTCAATTTGTTCTTTTTTCCAAGCTTTTCAGCTGCATGCCCAATTTATCAATCTCCTCTTTCTCTGTTTTATTCATGCAGATATTCAAAGATATAAAGCTTCCCCTAAGAACTGATTTTGCAGTATCCCATAAGATTTGGTAGGTTGTCTCATTATTGTCATTCTCTTGAATGAAGTTATTGACTGATTCTATGATTTGTTGTTTAACCCACTCCTCCTTTAGGATTAAATTAGTTTTCAATTAATTTTTGGTCTATCTTTCCATGACCTTTTATTACATATAATTTTTATTGCATTATGATCTGAGAAGGATACATTGACTATCTTTGCCTTTCTGCACTAGATTGTGAGGTTTTTATGCCCTAGTACATGGTCAGTTTTTGTATATTTGCCATGTACTTCTGAGAAAAAGGTATATTTCTTTCTATCCCCATTCAATTTTCTCCAGAGATTTATCATATCTACCTTATCCAGAGTTTTATTGACCTCCTTAACTTCTTTCTTGTTTATTTTAAGGTTAGATTTACCAAGTTCAGAGAGGGAGAGGTTGGGGTCCTCTACTATTACAGTTTTGTTGTCTATTTCTTCCTGCGACTCTCTTAACTTCTCCTCTAAGAATTTGGATGCTATACCACTTGGAGCATATATGTTTAGTAATGATATTGCTTCATTGTCTATGGTGCCTTTTAGCAGGATATAGTTTTCTTTCTTATCTCTTTTGCTTAGATGTATTTCTGCTTTTGCTTTGCCTGAGATTAGGATTGCTACCCCTGCTTTTCTTACATCAGCTGAAGCACAATATATTCTGCTATAACCTTTTATCTTTATCCTGTATGTATCCCCCCATTTCAAATGTGTTTCTTGTAAACAATATATTGTTGGATTGTGGCTTTTAATCCATTCTGCTATCTATCTCTGTTTTATGGGAGAATTCATCCCATTCACATTCACAGTTGTGATTACTATCTGTATCTTTCCATCCATCCTCTTTCCCATCAATTGTGCTTTTAGTTCTCCCTTCTCCCTTCCCCTCCACAATAAAGTTTTAATTTTTAACCATTATCTCCCTCAGTCTTCCCTTCCTTCTTTCACCCTCCCTCCCTTTTACTCCCCTTTACCCTTACTACTTCTTCCCTCCCTTTTAGCCTCCCTTCCTCCCCCCCCCCCCCCCGCTTCCTCCACTTCTATTATTCTTTTTAAAAAGATGGAGATGTGTAGGCTGGTTGACTAGACCCAAAGACCAGACAGACAGTAATAGTAAAGGTATGGTATGTTGCAGAAAAGACTCTTATTTAATTAAGCAAGAAATCAACAAGCATTTATCAAGCATTTACTATTTGAAGGGCACTGTGACAGGTTCTAAGAATAAGAAGATAAAAACAAAACACTGTCTTCCCCGAAAAAGCTCATATTTGATTTAATATTAGCATATATAATTAAATATGAAATATATGTAAAGTCAATTAAAAATAGTAATTTCTGGAGGGGAGGAGGCACTTGGATTGGGAAACATCAGGAAAAGTAATCATGCAGAATGTGTATTTGGTCTGGTGATGAGAAGATGATTATAATTCAAAGATCTGAAGATGAAAATGCAATTCTGTGTGTAAAGAACAGAGAGCAGGCAAATTTGACTGAACTATGGATTAAGTGAAGAGGAACAATATGTAATAAATCAGGAAAGGTAGAATGGGGTAGAAGTATTAATTAGGAACTTGATATTTTTTCAGAGAGGCAAAAGGATGCAATTAAAGCAAGGGGTTAACATGATCTAGAACTTTAGTAGTTATATGGAGGCTAAATTGGAGAGGGAAAAGACTTGAGGTATGAAGACTAATTAGGAGATTCTTACAATAGTCTAGGAAAGAAATGAGGAGAGCCTGAATTATGGTAACAGAGTGGGTGAAGTGGAGAGATGCAAGAGGTATAGAGGAGGTAGAATCTGCAAGATTTGGCAACTTGGGGGAGTCTGAAGGAAAGTGATAAACTAAGAATGAATTTAAGGATGTGTACATGACTATGGGTTGGACTAGATGACCTCCAATGCCCTTTCCATATGCAATTCTGTGAGATATGCATATATGCATAAATAAATATACGCACACATACACATATATAATAGATATTATGTATATATTCACACACACTATTTCTACATTGTAGCAAAAAGACTTTTACTTTTGCAGTTGAATTACTTCTCCTCTCTTCTTCCTCCTCAACCTTATTTTCCTGAGAAAGACTAACTTAGAAAGGTCAAGGTCATTCACTGCATCCTGGGTCATCACCAGTTGTCTTAACTTTTGCTGTGCCACTGAACTTTGGTGATTCTGGAGGAGAGAATGAGGCTGGCAACTTTGGGCACCTCTGCTTCCTTCAAATTCAATTTACACCCAAGTCAAGACATTGCCCTCATGATGTCATTTGAGAATGAAGGATGAGCAACACTGTTGGTGTAGCTGGGCTGTCATATCAAACTTACGAGAGGACATAAGTAAAAGCCATAAGATATGCAGACATGGATAGGTTGCAACTTTCAACATTAGAGAGCACACACACATCACTGAGATCAGTTGATCAACAAACATTAGTTAGGGCCCTACCACATGCCAGGGGCTGAAAGAGGTACTCAGAATACAAGGAGAAAACTGTCCCTTCCCTTAAAAACTTATAGCCTAGTGAAAGAAGTCTACATGTATATCCATAGATAATACTAAATAGGTACAAGAAAATTTTGGGGGGATGGCACTAACAGGGGCTCAGGAAAGGTCTCTTGAAGAAGGTATTAATTGAATGAAGTCCCTGAAAGGAGCTGGAGATTTTTAAGAGAGAGTTTAAGGAGAGTACGTGGGAGACAGCCTATGCAAAGGCTTGGTGATGGGGGATGAAGAACGATATGTGAGGAAGGTAAGAAGGCCAATTTGGCTGGAATTGAATATATGTGTAAAATAATATGTCATAGAGCGGGAAATGTAGCGTTTTACAAGGTTTTAAAAGCTGAATGAAGGAGCTGAAATTTGATTTTAGAGGTAATCATAGAGAGCAAAGCACCGTCAGAACCCTGCTGATGTGGCTTGGTTCCACCACTGAAATCAGACTAAGTGAAATTAAGTGAGGTCTTGGAGACTTGGCATAGCCATGTCAGAGTAGATATTTAGAGTTCAGTAAAAATTCTGATGCAATAGAATTTTTGAAATGAGATGCATACTGGCTGGTGTGATCAGAACATAGGCCTTCTCTTCCCATCTCGGGAACTCTTCACTTCACCAAGTGCTTCCAATAAGCCACTTCATATCAACTTGGTCACTTGCTTCCAATGGGGACCCTTTCAGACACTTTCTGCAGGTCCCCACTAGGCCTGCCAGCACCTAAGGAAAGCAATAACCATTTGCTTGAATAATAGAAACTCATTGAGGATCATAAACATTGCATTGGCATTAATTGTTTTCTTTGTCAATTTCAAACACATCCTATTTGCTTTTACCTGAAACATATTGTTTTATAAGAATGGGGTTTTAATTCACTCTCTTCACATTGGGATGGATTCTGTGTAAAACAGCCTCTTGTCTGTGAAACATGAGATAATGCTTTGTTTAAACCTGTAATGGGCACAATCAGGGGTCTCCCAGGAGTCCTTGTCTGCTTCAGTGTTGAAGCTAATAAGGAAACTTGTTCAATTGCACACAGGCCCAGTCTGAACACAATAAAGCCATAACTTCTATGAGTTAAGAACATGCTGCCCCAACCTCCAGTTTCACTTGTTGAAAAACAAGGAAAACAAATTGACATACAGCCACCCATGTGGTTGTGCAAATTGCAAGAAGTGAAAATAACGTGTGACAAAGTAGAGTGCCTGCAGGTTCTGTTTAGTCTGTTCCCACATGGACTTAATCAGTTCAACAATTCTTTCTTTCCCTTCTCCATTTATACTTCAGAGAATTTTTCAAATGAAAAGTAAGACATTTTCCTTCATATTTCAGGAACAAGTGGCTAAGTCCAAGGTTAGGGGAAGTGACTTGGAAGGTCAAGTCAATAAGCGTTTACCAGGCAGTTACTATGTGCTGGGCTCTGTGCTAAGCAGTGGGGATTCAAACAGAAGCAAAAGGAAAGGCAGTCCCTGCTTTCAGGAAGCTTACATTCTAATGAGAAAATATCCAATAAATGGAAGCTGAAAAGGAGAAAGGGGGGTAATCACATAGAGTACTCATAGATTCTCACAGTGGAGAAGTCCAGAGAGTCAGGAGGGGCCTGGAGCACAGTGAATGGCTGGGCCAGGGGCTGCCAAAGTCCATACTAATACTCAACTTTTGGGGTTCATCTTTAGCAGTATCTATGACTTTGCTTTGATTTATTTAATCACTTGAAAGTCCACTGCACTTAAATTGGATTAATTAACTTAGATTAATTTAATTTAGATTACTTAGATTAATTCTAGCTATTTGAAAGTTTATTTATTTATCTAATTTAGAGGAATTATCTATATTTATGTCCAATGAGACATCCATTATAAAATGCCAATGAATAGAACGTACGGAGAGAATATCAAACTCTTTTTGATAGATTCAGTTGGCTAATGCACAGTTCCAGGTTCAGTCATCATGTGGGTCAAAGAAAAATCATTTCCGGGTCACTTTACAGATTTTTTGCAATTATGTGAATAATTCCTGTCCCTAAGCACATGGGCATGGGACTCTGCTTATTGGTGAAGGTGAATGCCATGCCCTGTGTGAGGGGTGAGGCAGAGTTTGTGAGAGGGGAGAAAGCTCTAGCCTTTTATCAGTCCCATTGGAGCATCACTTTGGGATTCTTCAGAACCAATCCCCTTGAGGACTGCTCAAGCTTTGGGTCTTCTTCAACTCTTCCAGTCTCCAGTTGTTTTGGGTACTTCTGGCTTCTATCTTGAAGAAGGAAGATGAAAGAGGCCAATTCCACTTCAGGTAACTGAAGAAGAAGATGTTAGAAAGATATGGGAAAATCTGGTAGTCTCTATCATTTTCTCATTCTCAGCTTGTTACTCTAGAGCCCTTGAGAAGATTCCCCTTCAGTGGGTTCTGGGACTGTCTCTTGTGACTGAGCTGAGTTGCCTCACTCCCAATGAGAGAACTCTTTCACTCTGTATTGTCTGGTATACATTTGCATATATACACCTTTCCTATTTTCTGTTTGGTTGGTAATTTGGATAAATGCATTGCTTTGCTATTTGTAAAGTGTGTATTGGGGATCTGGTGTTTGAGGAGAAATGGGTCAAGCCTTGGATGTGGAACTTGTGGTTTTCCTTCCCTCCAACAATGACAAAGTGATCAAACATTAGACTGATTCAATTATATACTGAAGACAAACAATATTTAAAGGAGGGTATATATATATATATATACACACATACATATATATATACATATACATATATATTATATATGGTATATATATGGTTCTAGTTCAATATCCTTTCTCTCTGAGGAGAATGTAGTGAGCTCTTATTTCCCCTCCTAGCAGGACTGAAAGTCTCCCTTGGAAAAGGATAGGGGAAGAACAGGCTAGAGATGTTGATTCTGCCTCCCTTCAAGTCACACAATGACAGGTCTTTATCCATTTCTTCACATTTTTGTTTTTGTTCAAAAGGGAGGATATGTTGAGAAAGTCTCCAAATACATTTACTAGAGACTTTTAAACTCTTCTCCTACTCATGGTAAACATTTATTCCTACAGGAATCAACCCAAGAGAGAGTGCCAGGCTGGATCACACTTCTAAATTCTGAGCAAATATTTATTTTATCCTTCAGAACTGGAAAATAAGCAGGCAGAGCTACAATAGAGAAGCATCACCTCCAAAGAGAGGTTCTCTATCAGTCTTTCCAAAGTCCAAGGTAAGTAATGACAACTAGAATTATAATGGCATTTGCTCAAATAAATGGAAGCAAACAAGAACCAGAGATATCACATTGATATTAGTTATTTTCTTTGTCATTCTCATAAGAATTCAGTTTTGTTTTACATAAAATATCTTTGGTAAAAGTTAAAACTTGAACTGACTTCATTTTGGCATATTCAGCCCTGCAAGTCATCTGGTTGCTTCCAATATAATCCAACCAATCCAAATCCAAATTCAATCTAATGAGGACCCAGTAGCGAATGTAAATTACTAAATGATTGTGAAAGTATTAAGAGCTTGCTATGTGCCAGACATATATGGAGAGAAAATATGACAGCTCCTTCCCTCAAGGAGCTTACCTTCTCATTGGGAAAAACAACACATATAAGGGGGTGTTGGCCAAGAAAGCAGGTTTTAGTCTGAGGTTACAGGGATGGTGGCTGGAGCCCATAGAGTGATTGGTTGACACATTTCTGCTAGGAATCACAGCGTTGATTTGATTATTACCATTCTCACAGATAGAGTTGGGAAGTGGATGGGAGTGGTGTGAGATTACACTCCTGGCATAAAGGTGACCAAGAAGTAGTGTGGGCAATGTATGGTTCTGGGAAAGACAGGGTGCTTGATAATCTGGAGACCCTGGCCTAAGAGTGGGAATATACGTTCTGGATTCGAGATGGAGGCTAAAACAAAGGAATATGGCAGCTTGAAGGTGATGATAGGGGTGAAAAGTAAGGCAAATGCTCACTGAACACTACTATGAAAATGAGAGAAAAAAAGAGATGTGAGAAAAAAGAATTGACAAAATAAAAGAAAGAAATAAGAAACTGAGAAATAAGGAAAGAAATAAAGGAAGAAAAGAAAGGAGGGAATATAGGAAGAAAAGAAAGGAAGGAAGAAGAAAGAAGTAAAGGAGGAAAGAAAAAGGGAAAAAAAGGAAAATGAAGGCATTTATTAAGTGCTTACTATTGTGCAAGGTGCTAGAGGTAGAAAATGAAAAAAAAATCGACTCTCAAGGAACTTACCTCCTATTGTTGGAAGGGGGGGGGAAATGAAGAAATATGCCGATATTTGCATAATAATTTGAGGAAGAAAGGAGAACACTAAGGCTAGAGGCATTCAGGGTTTCCTACTGGAGGTGACATATGAGATCAGCTTTGAAGGTGGCAAGGACCAAGTGAAGATGAGGAGGGTATGTCTTCCTGCTGCCAGGAGAGACCAAGATTCAGAGGTTGGAGATGGATTGTCAGGTTTAGAGAACCGTAAGATTAGGATAGTTTGACTGAAAGTGTGTGAAGAGGAGTAATATGAGACAAGTCTGGAAAGCCAGTCCAGACTGAGATTGTAAAAGACTTTCAATGCCAAGTCAATGAGTTTATGTTTTATCTTAAAGGCAACAGGAAGCAACTGAAAGTTGTTGGAAAAGGGAGAAGGGGGTGACATGGTCAGATATGTTTCAGGAATTATTTTCTCTTTCTAACATAGACCAGGTCAGCCCTGTCAAACTGTTTTGCCACTAAAGTAATTTAATGAACACTCAATTTGGGTATTTCATGTGTGTGTGTGTGTGTGTGTGTGTGTGTGTGTGTGTGTGTGTGTGAGTGCATGTGCGCACATGCACATACATGTGTTTGTGTTTCCTAACTGGTTATTTCCTGGATAGAAGGTCAAAGTCTGGAGTGACTATGGTTATATGCCCTGTACTTTCTCATCCCTTTGCCTGATAGTCATTTCTTAACTCTCTCCTTTTAGACCAATGACCAGATTCATTCTTTGTGGCTTCTGTGTGTCTGTCAGCAACCCTGAACAATGTGCCAGCATTGGGGATAAACATAATTATGACTCACAGTTCTATAGTGCTTCAAGGTTTGGCAAAGTACAACGACTGTACATGTATAACCTATAGCAGATTGCCTGTTGTCTTGGGGAGAGGGAAGAGGGGGAAGGAGAAAAATTCAGAACTCAAAATTTTACAAAAATCAATGTTGAGTGTTGAATACTATCTTTATATGTAAATGAAAAAAATAAAATACTATTAAGGAAAATCAAATAAAATCCCACCATGAAAAGATTTTGCAAAATACTTTATATACCTTATACACTGTCATAATAACCTTGAGAGAGGGAAAGGCTAGTATTATCCTCATTTTGTAGTTGATCAAACAAACTCAAAAAAGTTAATGATTTGCTTAGGGTCACAAAGCCAGTAAGTATCAACGGAAGGATTCATATCTAGTTCTTCTTGATTCTGCTTTCAGTATGTCATCATACTATCCTGAATCTCAGCATAGACCAGTGAGGCAGAGTGGAAGGCTCCCCTTTAAATTTTTTGCTTCTAATTTCCATAACCTGAAGAGTTAGGAACCTAATAATTGAAACCATAACTAGGGCAAGGCAAACAGTTCATTGTCTCAAGCTGTTGACATGGGGAAAAGTTTATAGTTCTTTGACTTTTATCCCTTGTACCTCGTACTCTCCTTCACCCAGTTTCCATCCTTAGGATTGCTCTTCTCTTTTGGAGTCTGTCTTTGCCTATTGCTACTTCTGTAATTTCCCACCTCTTTTTCCCTCCTTCTGGGATTAAAAAGGGTTGGAGTTATCAATCTCCCTGCCCTGAATGGTTTAGCACTAAACACCAAGGATATTGACAGCCAGTAAGTGTTCCATTCAGATATAGTGAAGATATATTAATCGATCCAGCATTTAGTAAGTCCCTACTAGGTACCAATCACTTTTGCTGAGCTTTCTGAAATATAACAAAATAAATGAATCAGTCTCTGATATCAGGAGCCTCTATTCTACAGGGAGAGACAGCATGTATATAAAACATAAGTAAATTCAAAACAGATGCAATGTCATTTCTGAATGAGGTGATGCTAATATAGTATAGGTTATATATCTATAGTATAGATGCTAACATCTGAACTGAGATTTGAAGGAAACTAGGTATATTAAGAGGTGATGGGTGATGTAGGACTGGAGAGAGACTAGGTTTGGATATACAGCTAATAGACATTTGCATAGATGATAACTGAACCCTTGAGAGAAAGAGTTTAAAAAAAATAATGGAACAGGGCCAGGACCAGAGCCTTGAGAGACACTGATAAGGAGTCAGCACACGAATAATGATCATGATACATACACGCTACTGTGTTCTCAGACCAACAAAGAACACTTGAAGATGGTGATGTGAGAGGTAGGCACTGTTATTATCCTAATTTTACAGATGAGGAAATTGAGGTAGGGAAAAATTTCTCAAGGAGCAGCCAGATAGAGCAGCTGAGCTTAGAGTCAGGAAAATGAGTTCAAATTCAGTTTCAGATACTTATTAGCTGTTTGACCCTGGACAAATCACTTAACCTCTGTTTCCCTCAGTTTCCTCAGCTCTAAAATGGGAATGATAAGAACATGATAAGAACAAAGCACTTAGCACACAGCAAACATTTATTAAATGCTTGTTTCCTTTCTTTCAGGGTCACAACAGCTAGTGTCTAAGGCTTTGAAGGTCCTTTGAAGCTTCTAATCTATGATTCTCTTAAGTGTCAGAGCCAAGACTTGAACCTAGGTGTGAAAATTCCAGTTGATCCATCTTGTTACCATGCCACATCCCTACTCTCTTTCCCACATTTATTATAAAAAGTTCTTTATTTATCAGAGCAGAGGGCGTTAGTGGCTAGTGCTTATCTTGTAATCATAAAGTTTCCAGGTTCAAGTCCTATCTCGGACACTTATGGGCTATTTCACTCTTGGCAAGTCTTACTTCTGAGAGGCCTATCCTGGTCTTCCCAGCTGCCTCTGATTCCTTTCTTAGAATGCCCTTCTATCTACCTTGTATTCTTCTTGCATCTATGTAGCTGTTTATGGATTGCCTCTCTTATTGTAATATAAACTGTTTGAGGGTAAAGGGCAATCATTTTTTTGTCTTTCTTATCTGCAGGACTTGGACAGCACCTGACATAGATTAAAGTTGTGGTGGTAACTTGACTCACCATCTACTAGTCAACTTTCTAATATAATGACATAATGATGTATAATAATGGCTGATCAGGGAAGTCACTATGAATAGACTATTAAGGCAAAAGTGGTAGTTGAGAGGGACTCCTGTGGAACATGAGTTTCTGGAGGGAAGAGATGTTTTTGTTTTGTATTTATATTGGCAACACCTAACAGAGTACCATGGAAATACTAAGCAATTAATAGCAGCTTCTTGAATTGAATTGAATCAGATGGTGAACATGTGTAATATGGGTTCAAATCTCAATTTATCCTCTTTGTATCTCATTTGCATATAGTTGTTTTCATGCTGTCTTGCCCATTAACTATAAGCTCCCTAAGGGCAGGAATTGTCTTTTATTTTTCTTTGTAACCCCAGCACTTAGCACAGGGTCTAGCCCATAGTAGGTGCTTAATAAATACTTGTTGACTGCCTGACTGTGACAGTACTGGGGTGTCCTTGGGCAAGTCATATGACCTCTTTGGGTCTTGATTTCATTTTCTCTAAAATGAGGGGTTTGAATAGGATGGTTCTTCCCCTTAAGGTCCTAAACCTATGATTGAGTATGTCTAGCAATACAGAAAATCCACATGTGAAACACTATATAAAATCAGACAGGTGAATTGTTTGGCTAATTATCCAGAATGTTGACTGCTGCACTTCAGTTAAGTTTTAATTAAATTAGTGATTGTTTCATGTTGATTTTCATTAGTGCTCATGTGCAGGACTTGCTGAGATAGTCAGTTGAATCTATTTAGTAGGATATTTTTTCCCCCAGACCCGTGCTTTCACTATTGTGAGAAACTTGGTGAGGAAACACCCTCTGAGAAATGCAGACCAGAAACTGCTCAGTAACATATGGTTTTAGAGTTGGCAGGGGCTCTGGGAGATGAAGTAGACTTGCCAAACAATGTCAAAAGGTTTGGTATGTATTAGAGGTAGGATATCACACTACCCCTTTCTGATTCTGAGGCTAGCTGCCTATCCATTCTATCACACTACCTCTCTGGGATCCATGTACTGGCTAAGTCATAGTCACTTGAAGCTGACCTAGTTCCATGGTTCCTGATTGAATTGGACAGTAGATCTTCTGACTTCAAAGTCCAAAGTTGATTCACTGGAGTGGATTCAGTTGAGTCATCTCAACATCCTGAGAGAAATAACTTGGAGATAGAACTCTGTATCTTCAGGGGTGTGTGTGTGTGTGTGTGTGTGTGTGTGTGTGTGTGTGTGTGTGTGTGTATGTGTGTATGTGTGTATGTGTGTGTGTGTGTGTGTGTGTGTGTGTGTGTGTGTGTGAAACTTGGAAGTTATTAAATTCAACCCCTGTATTTTATAGTCAAGAAAACAGAACTTCAGGGATTCATGACTTGGCCAAGAGTGCACAAGTAGGTAGAGCAAAATGTAGGAAGAGAGTCTGTGTCTCCTGACCATGCTCATTATGCTTTCCATTACATTGTGCTGCCATAACTTGATTTTCCTGTCAAAGCCTGAATACCACAATGAATGAAAGTTAAAGGAGGGAAAATTTTTCCTTGATTTCAGGAAAAGCTTCAGAAGAATGAGAGATTTCCAAGCTGAAATTATCTGCCTCAAAGACAATGGTAGTGGGTTTCCTCTTACTGGAGGTCTTCAGAGCAAATCATGGGTGACTACTTGCTAGGTACGATTTAAAGGGTTTCTTTGTGTAATATGAGTTAGACTAGATGAACAACAAGGTCTCTTTCAATTCTTTGAATTTTGTGATTCTCTGAATACAAATTATCTTTGGATCATAAATTACATGGCTTTGTGAAGAAATTTATTCCTATCAATTATGAAATAGTATTCCAGGAGTTAAATCTATATTTTAAAAAATTATGTTTTGGAAAAGATATAACTTGGCAAACAATGCACCACTTTCTCAGTTTTTGTTGTCTGACACTCTTGGTGTCAGGTTCTGGGAAAAGATTGAATTACTGCTCCAAATAGGCTGCATTTGAGAGTGTCATTGTTAGGGTCAGCTGTGCAGTGACCTCAATATCTAAAGAGTGCAGAAGCCAAGGCATCCAGAGCCATGCCCACATTAAACAAATGTTTGTTGACACTATTGTGTCATGTAGAGCAGGTGAAAGTTAAATCCACTGGAAAAGGAAAACCCATCTATCAACAATTTTGTAGCTCTGAGCAAAACTTGGGAAGACCAGCATGATGTATTTTCTTTAAGTGAGTTTAATTCAAGAGATCTTTGTGATCAAAGATTTACTCTAATTTTTCCAAAGCTCTCCCAGAGAAGTTTCTAAGGAAGGACAATCAAAATAGTGAGACTACGTAAGTGAATGTCCCAGTCAGTCCATATCAACTCGTTCTAGAATGTTTTAATATGTTAATCTTCTCTTTAGAAGTGTTAGTTCTAGATTTATTATATTCTACATCTGGGTTTTAATGAAGTGTATAAGCCCTACTGTACGTGTGCATGTTTGTCATTGGGCTTAGTTCTGTGTAACAGTGAGATCTGCTCTGCCTGTTTCTTTAATATTTTTCCCATGAACAAGTTACATCACACACACACACACACACACACACACACACACACACACACATGTTAAGCTCCACTTGCCAAATCATAAAGACTGGTTTCAAGTGTTTTGTCACCATATCCCAAACTTAGGGAGTTGCTTTGTCACTGACCCCTGGGAGCTCAGTGTAGGGTCTTTTAATCTTTTGTATTCTTCCCAAAATTTGTGTAAATTTGAAACCACACTACCTCTTCAAGAAATCAGAATATCCCATTTTTTCTTTTTTAAAAAAATATTTTGTCTATCCTTTTCTCCAAATTTCCTCCTTCTTCAACACTGAGAACACAAGAAAAACAAAACCCATTACAAACTTGTATAGTTAATCAAAACAAATTTCCACATTAGCTATGTCCAAAAAAATACTTATCTCACTCCTCTCTCTGATATTTTCACCTCTTTATCAGGAGATGGACAACATGTTTCATCATCAGTCCTCTGGAATCCTGGATGGTCATGATACCAATAAGGGTTCAACATAATTTTCTATCACATTTATATACAGATAAACAAGTTTATCTATTCCCCATTAATGGATACCCCTTCGTATTTCCATCTTTGTAAGAAATCTGCAGGAATTCTTTTTGTAAAAAGAATTTAAAATATTTCTATTTTTCTGTAGAGCTTGTTTTACTTAGGACTAATCCTCTCCCCTAATTTATTCTCCCTCTAATCTCTCCTCCCCCCTTCTCTCCTTTCTTCCTATTTCCTGTTGAGTGAAATGTATATCTGTGTCCAACTCTGTGTATATATTCTTCCTTCTTCTGACACATTTGGATGTGAGTGAGGTTCAAGTGTCAGCCACTCCCCCAACCCTCTCCTCTTTGTGTGTATATCTAATTGTGTGTCCTGATCATAGATAATAACTTTTCCTAACATTCCTTTCCTTTCCCCTCTAGTGTTTTCTTCTTCCCTTCTCTTTCCATTCTTTTCTTAGCATCATCAAGACTGAAAAAAAAACCAAACACTCCTAGGCCTTGTCTAATTAAACCCCATCTACGAATCCTCATGATGACAGGGATCAGAAGAAAAACTTGTATTATATCCTTGTATTTGAATATAGGCAGTTTATCTTTGTTTGATCCTTTGTCGTTGCTCATTCATGTTTATTTTTTTATGCTTCTCTTCACTTTCATGTTTGAATTTCAAAGTTTCCCTGTGGCTTTGTTCTTTTCATCAGCAATGCCTGAATGTCCTGATTTTATTAAAGGTCCATCTCCACCCCTCCCCCCCCCCCCCCGCATTGCATTGTATTCCATTTTGCAGGTTAAGTTATTCTTGGCTGTATGCCTTGCATAATATTATATTCCAAGTTCTCTGTTCCTTTATTGTTGTGGTTGCTAAATCACATGCAATCTTGACTGTGACTCCTCAGAACTTGAATTTTTTTTTTCTGGTTACCTGTGTATTTTTTTTGACTTGGAAAATTTGAATTTTGGCCATGGTGTTCCTGAGAGTTTTCACTCTGGGGTTTCTTTTGCAGACTGGCAGATTCTATTTTTACTTTGCTGAGCTCCTTTTTGTTTTGGTCATGGCTGTCAAATAGCCAAATATTCTTTTTTTTTTTTTATTTTTTTTTATTTTTTTATTTTTTTAATTTTTTTATTTTTTTAATGTTTAACAATCACTGCCATACAATTGCGATTTTATCCCTCCCCACCCACCCCCCACTACCTCCCTCCCTCCCCACGACTGCATACAATTCTGTATAGATTCTACAAATACTTTCCTATTGAGTATATTTTCACTATAGTCATGCTATGTAGTCAGACTAAGATAAATGAAAGAATCCGTATAACAAATCAGAACATGATACACAAACAGATACACATACACAAACATGATCTGCTACATTATGTGAGTGACTTCCATATTTCTCTCTCTGAGTGTGGAAGGCATTTTGCCTTGAGGTCCACCATTGGGATTTTTTTTTTTTTTTCAGAAGTTCTTGTGTTATTACAAAAATCTAAGTCTACCAGAAAAAACTCTCACACACTGTGGTTGTTGCTGTGCATAAAGTTCTCCTGGTTCTGCTCCTTTCACTCAGCATCAGGTCATATAAGTCCTTCCAGGCCTCTCTGAAGTCTTCTTGTTCATCATTTCTTATGGCACAATAGTACTCCATTACATTCATATACCATAATTTATTCAGCCATTCCCCAATTGATGGACATCCCCTTGACTTCCAGTTTTTGGCAACTACATAGAGTGCTGCTATAAATATTTTTGTACATGTGGGACCCTTTCCCATTTTTATGATCTCTTGGGGATATAGTCCTAGTAGCGATATTGCTGGGTCAAAGGGTATGCACATTTTTGTAGCCCTTTGGGCATAGTTCCAAATTGCTCTCCAGAATGGTTGGATGCGCTCACAGCTCCACCAACAATGAATTAGTGTTCCAACTCTCCCACATCCTCTCCAGCATTTATCATTTTCTTGTTCTGTCATGTTTGCCAATCTTATAGGTGTGATGTGGTACCTCAGAGTTGTTTTGATTTGCATCTCTCTAACCAATAGTGATTTAGAGCATTTTTTCATATGATTATAGATAGCTTTAATTTCTTCCTCTGAAAATTGCCTGTTCATATCCTTTGACCATTTATCAATTGGGGAATGACTTGTATGATTATACATTTGGGTCAGTTCTCTATATATTCTAGAAATGAGGCCTTTATCCCCGAGCTTAGCTGTAAAAATTTTTTTCCAATTTACTACATCCCTCCGGATTTTGGTTGCATTGGGTTTGGTTGTGCAAAAACTTCTCAGTTTAATGTACTCAAAGTTATCCATTTTGCATTTCATAATGCATTCTATCTCTCCTTTAGTAAAGAATTCTTCCCTTCTCCATAGATCTGATAAATACACTATTCCTTGCTTCTCCAGTTTATTCATGGTATCAATCTTTATACCTAAATCATGTACCCATTTGGACTTTATTCTTGTGTACGGTGTCAGGTATGGGTCTATGCCTAATTTCCGCCACACTGTTATCCAGTTTTCCCAGCAATTTTTGTCAAACAATGAGTTCTTATCCCAGAAGCTGGGGTCCTTGGGTTTATCAAACAGAAGGTTGCTATATTCCTTGCCTACTGCATCTTGAGTGCCAAGTCTATTCCACTTGTCTACTTCTCTGTTTCTTAGCCAATACCAAGTGGTTTTGATAATTGCTGCTTTATAGTACAGTTTAAGGTCTGGTAGCGCTAGGCCACCTTCCCAAGCATTTCTTTTCATTAGTCCCTTTGATATTCTGGACCTTTTGTTTTTCCAAATGAATTTTGATATTATTTTATCCAGCTCTAGAAAGTAATTGTCTGATAGTTTAATTGGTATGGCACTAAATAAGTATATTAATTTTGGTAGAATTGTCATTTTTATTATATTAGCACGGCCTACCCATGAGCAACTAATGTTTTTCCACTTACTTAAATCTGACTTTATTTGTGCAAAAAGTGTCTTGTAATTGTGTTCATATAGTCCCTGGGTTTGTTTTGGCAGGTAGACTCCTAAGTATTTTATACTGTCTACCCTAACTTTAAATGGGATTTCTCTTTCTATCTCTTGCTGTTGAACTTTGTTGCTAATATATAGGAATGCAGAGGATTTGTGTGGGTTTATTTTGTACCCTGCAACTTTGCCAAAGTTGTTTATTAATTCAAGTAATTTTTTACTTGAATCTCTGGGATTCTCTAGGTAAATCATAATATCATCTGCAAAGAGTGATAACTTAGTTTCTTCTTTGGCTATTCTAATTCCTTGAATATCTTTATCTTGTCTAATTGCTACAGCTAACATTTCTAGTACCATATTGAATAATAGTGGTGATAATGGACAACCTTGTTTCACCCCTGATCTTATTGGGAATGCATCTAGCTTATCCCCATTGCATATAATGCTTGCTGAAGGTTTTAGATAGATACTGCTTATTATTTTATGGAAAGTTCCCTTTATTCCTACGTTCTCCAATGTTTTTAGTAGGAATGGATGTTGTATTTTGTCAAAAGCTTTTTCTGCATCTATTGAGATAATCATGTGGTTTTTGTTAGCTTTGTTGTTGATGAGATCGATAATGCTAATAGTTTTCCTAATATTGAACCAGCCCTCTAGTCCTGGTATGAATCCTACCTGATCATAATGTATTAATCTCGTGATAAGATGCTGTATTCGTTTTGCTAAAATCTTATTTAAAATTTTTGCATCTATATTCATTAGGGAAATTGGTCTATAATTTTCTTTCTCTGTTTTGTCTCTTCCTGGTTTGGGTATCAAAACCATATTTGTATCATAGAAAGAATTTGGGAGGACTCCTTCTTCCCCAATTTTCAAGAATAGTGTATGTAGTATTGGAATTAACTGTTCTTTAAATGTTTGATAGAATTCACTTGTGAATCCATCTGGCCCTGGAGATTTTTTCCTAGGGAGTTCATTGATGGCTTGTTCAATTTCTTTTTCTGAGCTGGGGTTGTTTAAGTATTCAACTTCCTCTTCTGTTAATCTGGGCAATTTGTATTTTTTAAAATATTCATCCATCTCGTTTAGATTGTGGAATTTGTGGGCATAAAGTTGGGCAAAGTAGTTTCTAATTATTGTTTTAATTTCCTCCTCATTGGAGGTGAGTTCACCCCTTTCATTTTTAATGTTAGTAATTTGGTTTTCTTCTTTCTTTTTTTTGATCAGATTAACCAAAGGTTTATCAATTTTATTAGTTTTTTCATAAAACCAACTATTGGTTTTATTTATTAATTCAATAGTTTTCTTTATTTCAATTTTATTAATCTCTCCTTTGGTTTTCAGTATTTCTAATTTGGTATTTACTTGGGGATTTTCAATTTGTTCTTTTTCTAGCTTTTTCAACTGCAAGCCTAAGTCATTGATCTCCTCTTTCTCTATTTTATTTATGTAAGCATTCAGAGATATAAAACTTCCCCTAATAACTGCTTTTGCAGTGTCCCATAAGTTTTGGTACGTTGTCTCACTATTGTCATTCTCTTGAATGAAGTTGTTGATTGTTTCTATGATTTCTTCTTTAACCCAATCCTTCTTTAGAATTAGATTATTTAGTTTCCAATTGATTTTTGGTTTCTCTTTCCATGGCCTTTTATTACATGTAATTTTTAATGCATTATGATCTGAAAAGGATGCATTGATTATCTCTACCTTTCTGCACTGGATTGTGAGATTTTTATGTCCTAGTACATGGTCAATTTTTGTAAATGTTCCACGTACCGCTGAGAAAAAGGTATATTCCTTTCTATTCCCATTTAATTTTCTCCAAAGATCTATCATATCTACCTTATCCAGAGTTTTATTTACCTCCTTAACCTCTTTCTTGTTTATTTTAAGGTTGGATTTATCTAGTTCAGAGAGGGGGAGGTTGAGGTCCCCCACTAGTATAGTTTTGCTATCAATTTCTTCCTTCAACTCCCCCAACCTCTCCTCTAAGAATCTGGATGCTATACCACTTGGAGCATACATGTTTAGTAATGATATTGCTTCATTGTCTATGGTGCCTTTTAGTAGGATATAGTTTCCATCCTTATCCCTTTTGATTAGATCTATTTCTGCTTTTGCTTTGTCTGAGATTAGGATTGCTACTCCTGCCTTTCTTACATGAGCTGAAGCACAATATATTCTGCTCCATCCTTTGACCTTTATCCTATGTGTGTCCTCCCGTTTCAAATGTGTTTCTTGTAAGCAGCATATTGTTGGATTATGGCTTTTAATCCATTCTGCTATCCGTCTCCGTTTTATGGGAGAGTTCATCCCATTCACATTCACAGTTATGATTACAATCTGTGTATTTCCCTCCACCCTCTTTCCCACCATTTGTGCTTTTAACTCTCCCGTCTCCCTTCCCCTCCTCAATAGTATTCACTTTTCTCCCCCTCCTCCTGCAGCCTTCCCCTCCTTCTTTTAGCCCCCCTCCCTTTTAGTCCCCTTTACTCTTATTGCTTCTTTCCTCCCTTTTAGCCACCCTCCCCTTTCTTTCCCCTTCCCCTCCTACTACCTATAGAGCTAGTTAGGATTATCTGCTTAAGGTTATTGTTCCCTCCTTTGAACAAATCAGATGAGAGTACCTCTCAAACAATGCTCATCTCCCTCCCCTCCTTCCCTCTACTATAGTTTTGTACTTCTTCCTGTGATATAATCTGCCATTCTCTGCTTCCCCCTTTCCACACCTCCCACTACATTCCCTTCTCACACTTGAATCATACCCTTGCCATGACATCATTCACTTTATGCCCGTTCCCTCTACATATATCCCTTTTATCATAATGGCTGCACAGTTCTCAAGATTAACAGGTATCATCTTCCCTTACAGGGAGGTAAACAGATTGCTCTAATTGAGTTGCAAGTTTTTGTTTTTGTTTTTTCCCCTCTGTTTACCTTTTTATGATTCTCTGGAGACCTGCATTTGAAGATCAAATTGTCTATTGAGTTCTGGTGTTTTGGTCAGGAAGCTCTGGAAATCCCTTATTTCATTGAATGACTTTCTCCTTGCCTGAAATGTTATGCTGAACTTTGCTGGGTAGTTGATCCTCGGTTGGAGTCCCAACTCCTTTGCCTTACGGAATATTGGGTTCCAATTCTTTCGATCTTTTAATGTAGAAGCTGCAAGGTCCTGTGTGATCCTGACTGTGTGACCTTGATATTTAAATTGTTTCTTTCTGGCTGCTTGTAGTATTTTCTCCTTCACTTGATAGCTCTGGAATTTGGCAACTATATTTCTTGGGGTTTTGAGTTTGGGATCCCTTTCCGGTGGGGAACGGTGGATTCTTTCGATGGCTATTTTGCCCTCTGAGTCTAGTACTTCTGGGCAGTTTTCCTTGATGATTTCCTGGAAGATATTGTCCAGATTCTTTTCTTCATCATGGGTTTCTGGCAGGCCAATAATTCTTAGATTTTCTCTCCTGGATCTATTTTCCAGGTCAGTTGTTTTTCCAGTTAAATATTTTAGATTTTCTTCTATCTTTTCATTCTTTAGATTTTGTTTGACTGATTCTTGTTGCCTCATTGTGTCATTAGTTTCTACTTGCCCAATTCTAATCTTGATCGTATTGTTTTCTTCAGTTAGCTTTCGCATCTCCTTTTCCATCTGGCCAATTTTTCCCTTTAAGGAGCTATTTTCTCCATTTAATTTTTGTACTTCTTTTTCCATTCGACCAATTTTCCCAGTTAGGTTTTGGGTTTCCTTTTCCATCTGATCAATTTTCCCTATTAGGTTTTGAGTTTCCTTTTCCGTTTGATTAACTCTTCCTTTTAGGGAATTATTCTCTCCAGTTAATTTTTGAACTTCCTTTTCCATTTCTTCAATTTTCTTTTTCAGATTGATGTTCTCATCAGTGAATTCTTTTTTTATGGTTTTAAAATCATTGGCCAGTTTTTCTTTTATATCCTTCTTCAGACGTTCCAGGTAATCTAGTTGTGCTTGCGAGAAATTCATAGTCCCATCTGAGGTTTCAGATGGAAGTACAGTCTCAGCTCTGACCTCTTTGGTGTTTGTGTTTTGGTCCTTATCCCCATAGAAAGATTCTATGGTTTTTTCACTTTTCGTCTGCTTTTTCCGATTCATGATGTTGTCTGAGTGTTGTAGCTTTTGGTTCTTTCAGTCAGAAGATACAGATCTTTTAAGTTGAGTTGATGTTTGTCTAGGCTAAAAGCAGGCTTTTTTTTTTTTGTTGTTGTTGTTGTTGTTGTTGTTTCCCAGATCAACCCTGGGTTTAGCTTGATAGGTGTGTGGGAGGTGTGGTCTGGTCTCAGGATATCTCCTCAGCTGGCCTGAGGCAAAGGCAAGGTCCGGGGATGGTGATCCCAGCTTCCCTATTGTCTTCCCTTTCCCCTGGAGGGCTGGGGCACGCCTAGAGGCTAATGCGTGTTCCTGCCCTTCCTGGGGCTCGTCTCCCGGGCTGAGGCTTGCTTGGGTCTCAGTGCGAATTTTTCTCTGCCCTGGGTTGTCTGTCCCTCCAGATAGCCTCCACCACGGTGGGAAGAATCCCCCTTTGCCACCTCTCCAGCCTCTGGTGTTGTGAGACCACCCGCCCCCTTCTGCTGCTCCCACTGATCCAGGATCAATCTGGGGAAGAATTTTATGGTTCCCTCACGGTCATCGGGGGGGAGGGGAGAGCACTTACTGATCACTCCGGCATCCCAGCTTCTGGATGTTCAAGTAGTGACCCACTGAAGTCCCGTCTTTAGGCTAAAGATTTCAAAGGCTGTTGCGCTGATATCGTTGGCTCGGCCTGGCTTATCTCCTGCTCCGCTGGTCTCGCCCGCCACTCTCGGGCCCCTCGGGTCCCCTCCGCCCTGCCGCGCCGCGCCGACCGCGCTGCGCTGTGCACCGGGGTCTTACCCCCGCAGAACAGATCCCTCCCGTGGACCTTCCAGTCCAGCCTGGGCTCCGAATCTGTCAAAGTCCGTCTCCCACTGGATTCTACACCTCCAAAGTCTGGTCAGACTCTCCCCCCAGATATATCCAGAGGAGTTTTTCCAGGAGCTTAGGTGAGTCGTTGCTTTCACTCCGCCATCTTGGCTCCGCCCCCTAGCCAAATATTCTTGAATATTTTCTCCTTGATCTGTTTCCAGATTAGTTATATTTGCTATGAGATACCTTACATTCTCTTCTATTTTTTCCTCAGCCTTTGAGTTTATCTTAATATTTTTTTGTTGCCTCATGGAATTGTTGGCATCTATTTGATCCGTTTGAATTTTTGGGGAATTTGTTGCTTGGGCAAGGTTTTGTACCTCTCCAGTCAATCCATTAGTTTCTTTTCCAATTCTTTCTTCCATAACTCTTATTTCTTTTCCATTTTTCTCTATTGCTCTCATTTCATTTCTAAAAGCATTTTAAAATCTCTCTCTTCCCTTTTCCAAGAATTCCAGTTAGTTTGTGCCCAAGTTTATTTTTCTCTGAGATTTTGCTTCGAGATATTTTGGGGTCATCTCTTCTTTTGGGTTTATGTCTTATGTGTCCTTGCCATCATAATAACTCATTATGTTGGAGTTCTTTTTTATTTGTTTATTCTTCCAGCTTATTTTCAGTCTACTTCAGACTTGATTTTAGGATTAAGCTCTGTAGCACTTCAGGAAGAAAGGTCTGGGATAATTCTACTGCTGTTTTACTACTTGGGTTATTCCAATATCTTGGGGATAGCTCAGGTTGGGAACTCACAATCTTTTAGTGCTTTCCAAGTGGTCTGATCCAGGACTAAGTCTGATTTCTGCCCCCTAGACTGAGTTTCACAAGTTCCTGTCCTGAATTTTGATCAGAACAAGAGTAGAATGCTGCTGGACTCCACTTCTCTCAGTCACTTGGAAAGCTTGGCTGGTTTAGAGTGGCCAAATTGTATGTGCTATTTTGGCCTGGGATTCCTGCCCTAGGTATTCCTCTGTAGGTATTACTCTGTAGCAGACCACCCTGCTCTGGTCATTGAGTTTGAGTAACACTCTTGCTGTGGCTGCTGGCTTCTGAATTTCTTCTTTTTTTCAGTATTCTGGGAGAGGACCACTCCCCTGCAGAGGCCCCTTTCTCACTCTGCCATGGATTTGTGGCCTAGAAGTGGGTAGAAGGCAACAGTACTTCCAATAGACACTTGTCCATACTACAATGTCCTGGTATGAATCTGGGATGTCCTCTTGCCCTAGCCTCTGCCTAGGTGAATGAGTGTGCCACCCTTGGTGTACTTTAGCCCTAACCTGACTGGAGTGTCCTCAGTGTCCCTGCTGTCTCCCCATGCCAAATGGGGCTAGACAAATGACTCACTGTAACTTTTTCTAGATTTCCCCATTAGGATGTCATCTGGTGAATTTTTTTAGGTTTGTTTGGAGGACTTCATGAAGGAGAGTTCATGGTACTCTGCCTAGAATAGTTCTATTAAGAGGGATAAAGTTTATACAGTTATTTATACTTGATGAGTTGTAGAAGGAGTAATCCACCAATTTTTGCTGAATTGAAAATAATTACATATATATATCAGTATATGGACACATATACATATGTACACACACGTGTGTGTATATTTCTCTCTTTCTCTCTCTCTCTCTCTCCCTCTCTTGGTAAGAAATGGGAGTTTCAGAGCTATAACTAGGATAGGACAACTTAATCTTTGCCTCACAGTCCCAAAGTTGAGAAGATGTTGACAACATGTGTGTGTCTTTGGAAGGTAGAATTATAACAATAGCTTTGATTCACATGGCACTTTAGGATTATAAAGTACCTCCACTGACATGATCTCATTGCACCCTTACAACCTCAGTACTGAAGGCATTTTCCCCATTTTATAGATTTGATTATCGAAATTTAGAGATCGTGATTTGATTAATATTGTTGTTGTTTGGTCATTTTCAGTCATCTGACTTTGTGACTCCATTTGGGATTTTCTTGGCAAAGACACTAGAATGGTTTGACATTTCCTTCTTTGGCTAATTTTACAGATGAGGGAATTGAGATAAACAGAGTTAGATAACTTACTCTGGGTCACACAGCTAGTAAGTGTCTGAGACTGGATTTGAATTCAAGAAGATGAGCCTTCTTGACTCCAGGGTCAATACTCTATCCCCTGCAGGACCTACATGCCAAGTACTAGTAAGTACATGAGGCAGGGCTGTAAGCCATGCATTCCTACTCTACTCCAAATTCAACGCTTTATTCACTACACTGGAGCTTGAAGTCTTTTTCTATGGTTCTTCATCTTCCTCTCCCTCCTCCTGCCATTGAATTTGACTTAAAGCATTGATTTTAGGGTGCCTTTCCTGCTGCCTTTCTGAGGAGTGTTTTATGAGTCTCCCTCAGAGGAAGAATGACTTAGTATAGTTGTGGTTATAAGCACCTGGCTTCCTCTACCCAGGCCCAAAGCCTTGTTGTGTCTTTTTCTGCTTCAGATCTTCCATGGACAACTGAATGATACTGGAACTTTAGATCTGAATAGCAACAGACTAGCTTTTTGCCACAACTCTTTCTCTTCCCAACTGCTTTCTATCATTCTTCCAGTCTTTCTGGAGACTGAACTGTGAAGCAGATCATAGCTAGGCTCTGCAAGGCTAGGGCTTTCCTTGTGTCTATCTGCTACTTGCTGGCCGCAAATGACTTTGCCAAGCTGCTCATTCACTGGGGAAAGATGTGTACTTCCACCTTTTGTCTGATATGGTGCCCATGTAGATTTCAGCCAATGCTTTCTTCTTTCTGAGTCCCCATTGGCTGGCAGGGAACAGAGATCCTCAGACTGTTGAATTCCTAATAGGATGCTAGAAACAGATAAATATGCCTAGGGATTTCCAGTCTCTCAACCAGCCCATCAGACAACAGGGCAAGAAAACAATAGTAATAGTGTGTTTTAATATATTTAAAAAAGAAGTTTTGGATAACAACTGTAGCCCTGCCTAGTCTGTAGTTAATTTTGTATAAAAAGTCCACACTATTTTGGCTGCCTTGCTCCTTTGAATGCTGGGATCAATTATTATTTGGTAATCAGATTTGTTTTGTTTTGTTTTTTTCTCTGATAGGAAACATTGTGATGGGAACAAGTTATTATGCTGTCATGTTGGAGATTCTGTTAGGACAGCCCTTTCAGGGAGTCTTCGATCATCCTTGACTGATTAGGAGGTCTCTATTGATGAGGAATCACACTCCTATTCCTTGTCTTAACCCCTTGCCTGATCATCTGGGAAGGTATAAGTGCCAGCCATTACTTTACTGTTTTTAATGTTTATGATTAATTGACTTTGGCACATGGTTTTCACTAATAAATTAGGAGCTTTTTACATTTTGAGATTTAATAGAAGGGGCGGGAATGGGATGAAGAGAGCCTGCTGGTTCACACCACAGCAGGACTTCACAATGTTCTGACTATAAGCTTGGCAAAGGCAATCTTAATGGTCTCCCTAGTAACAAAGAGTTACTGATTTTAACCCTCTAATTCAAGGCCTATGGCTTTTATATGTATTTCATCAATTGAGCCCGTTTCAAAGAGTTTGCAGCCTTAAAAATTGTTTTCTTATTATGAACTGAACAATCATTAACATAAATGAATATCAATATAGAAAAAATATAAAAGATTATGTATGAAACCAAGAATTTCTGTAAAGTCTTTTTAAAAAATACATAAGTTTATCAACATTGCAACAAAATCATTCTGTTTACTGTTCTCTTATTTTTTGTTTTCTTGTATTTTTAAAGTTTTTTCTCCCTTCCTTCCTTCCTTCCTTCCTTCCTTCCTTCCTTCCTTCCTTCCTTCCTTCCTTCCTTCCTTCCTTCCTTCCTTCCTTCCTTCCTTCCTTTCTTCCTTCCTTCTTTGCTTCTCCTACTCAGTCAATACCCACTAACTCACCCTCAGCTCCCATGCCATATCCTTGTAACACTTGTCAACATTTCAGAGTTTGGTCTAAGAAAGACAAATGAATTAGATTGTGTCCATCGATGTTTCATTTTTCTCAAAATGAGAGTTATGCATATGCATGGAGATGCATTATTGGAATTGAGTCTCCTTTGGAGTTGAGGTACACAGTTTATATGTCCTTTGAAAAGAAGGTGTTCTCAAAGGGTGCCAGTCAACTGTTTGCTTAACACACTGGGAGGTGGGCTCTGTTAAAGTGAGGGTCAGGGTATATATTCTGAGACATCAATTTCCATATCACCTGTCTTAACAATAGGGAGAATCAACATTTTCCCAGACTAGTCCGAGCAACATAATGAGCAGGAATACTCCCATTAGCTCAAACTTAAAGTTTCACTTACTGTCTCATTAGATCTTAGCCTGGGTAAGTCTTTAAGAAAGATTTCCCATACTGGTTGGTTTCTGGATAGAAAAGGAGAAAAACCTTGGTAAGAATCTATCTACACCTAAACCTGAGGAGAACACAATAGGCCTCCTTACCTTAGATTAAGTTACTTCTGGGTTGACCAGGATAAGGAGACTCAATGCAGTCTTGTTATCAGTAATGACCCTACAAAGAAGAAACTCAACTTTGAAAGAAGAGGGCTGGGGATCTCTGAGTCTCCAACACAATGATTATTAAAAAATCATTTTTCACGTACTCAATTCTTTTAAATACAAGATTAGTTGATGACTGCAAAATAACATTGAAATTTGTTATTTTTTTCCTTGAGAATTCAAATTTTTAGAAATAATACTTACAAATGAACAATATCTTTCAAGTTAATCATTGTTTATTTTGTTTGTAATTAACCTGTCATGGTTTTGAACATTACTAGAAGGATGTTTGATAAGGTAGAAAGTCCCTTTGCTCTGGTGCTGATGGGGATGTGATTTGTGCTGGACCCCTGCAAGGAAAAGAGAATGTCTTTGAGACTTGAATCAAGCACCCCTCCCCCCCAACCCAAATCCCTGATTTTTGCCTAAGGCACCTGGCCCATCCCAATACAATCCTTTTCCTACCCTTTCATTGTGGTCCTCATTGTCTGCACTTGGCCCCACCCCAGGCTCCTTGGTCAGTCCTTCCTCCTATCTAGATCTTCCCACAATCTTTCTGTGTGAAAGATCCATCTTACCCCCCTTCCCCCATTAAATTGCTCAGGTTCTTAAAATCTGACCAATGCTGCTGATGTTTTAATAAACCTCATCTGTGACTGAAAGAAGACTTGAGTCTAATTCTTTCAAGGCAGACCCTAGTCTTTTGTTCATGAATTTTGGGGTTCTCAGCATCCCTCGATCATGATAGTGATGAGGTTTAGGGGTGCTGGGGACTTCAAAATACTGACAGTCTGGGTCATGCTCGAACGAATTCGACTCAAACCTTCTTAAAGTCAAAGAAAACAAAGCTTATTAAAGATTCTCCAAATTGGGTTGGCTCTTAAGGAGCCTAAGCATTTGTAATGCTTGTATTCACAAGTGAGCCAGATAGAATCTCAGCTAGAGAGAGTCTGAGCTGGATTGCATCTGAGCACCTTTATGGAGGCGAGATGGAACTAAATACAAAAAAGAAGGATCTGGGGAGGGGTGGTCTGGAAGTCCAGGGTGATGGGAGGAAGGATTCAAGGAGGGTTCTGAGGAGAAGTCCAAGGAAGGTTTCTGGAGGGTTGGAGACAGCTGGAGGCAATCAGGAGACATCAGACAATGGAGCATCTGGGTGGGAAATAGGTGGGGCAATCCAGAGATCTTGATAGGGGCTATATGGGAGCAGTCAGCAGCCTGGGGAAATGGGGTTTTGATGGGTTCAAGGGTGGGAGGTGCAACAGAGACCTGAGCATTCAATGATAATGAAAAGCCCCATGAGCTTCTGGAGACTGCAGGAACAAATGGGAAGATTAGATTTTAGTAAGCAAGGCCAGATTAAGTGGGAAAATTCAAGGGGAGCTCAAGGAGGCTCCCAGAGTCTGAACCCCATCCTGCTTTCAATGCCACAAGGAGGGCCACTGGTCCAGGGAATACCCCTCTAGGGCATCCCCTGGAGGAAGCTTCCAGGACTGGTGACTCCAGGATGGTGCCTAGTATGTGACCAAGAGGGACATTGAAGGAAGGACTGTCCCCGAGGTCACAAGAGTGGTGGAGCCACCCCCCCAGTACCTGTCCTCCAGTCCTATCAGGACTCCGAATGATGGGACAACCCAGGGCTTGACAGTGCCCCCATTTTCTCCATCTCTCTTGCTGAGCCCTGAGAGGACATCGAGGTCAGAGGTAAGATGACCAGATTTATGATTGACATGAGGCCAACATTCTAACTAATTATTCTGGCCCTACTTGCCCCTCCACCTGTCGGGTTGTGGGGATAGAAAGGAAAACTAAGGGATGTTGAGAGACATACCCCCTCTCCTGCTTGTTTGAGGATCTGTTATTTGAACACTCTTTTCTTATCATCTCTTGTCCCACCCCTTTGCTGAGAAGGGACCTGATGGTGAAATTGGGAAGCCAATTTTCTCTAGTCAAACTTCCCATTTCCCTGTTTCCTCTGGTCCCATCATGCCAATGAGCATCTTCCAAAACCTTGTCATTTATGGTTCCCTGACAGGGAAAAGCTGCTAATCTCAAGTTCTTCTGCTAAAACTTGAAGGTATGTAAGCCTCCCCCTCTCCCTATCCTCTTCTCGCTCTCAAGCACCTTGGAAGCAGATTTTTGGACCTGGCTTCAGGTCCCAGTATCAGGCAAAGTCTCTGAACTTCCTGGGTATGAGGGAGTTAGAGACTCTGGTTGTCGGTCCAGTGGCTGAGTTTGCGGCAGTGGACCTGGGCATACCCTCCCAAAGTGAGTGCTCAATTCTCTGGATTTCCTAGGTGCAAGGGAATCAGGGAAAACTCAGTCATTTTTGTCCTCTTGTTTTTTTTCTCAAGGCTTACTCCTATGTCCTCCTTTAAGGAGGATGGGACTTCCAGCCCCATGCCAAATAATGGGTCAAACTTCATCACTTCCAAAGAATTCACCTTTGGATTGTCTCTTACGAAACTGGAAAAAATTTAGCTTCTCTAAAGAACTTAAAAAAATGTTGGTGTTCTTTTCAAAACACTTTGGCCTCAGTATCACCTGAAGGACAATGAAGTGTGGCCCATGTTTGGGACCTTACAATGTAATACTCTTTTATAGTTAGAATTACATCGTCTTCAAAAGGAAAAATGGATAGAAATATCTTATATAAGGGCCTTCAAACTCTCTCAGGACCCCATTCTCAGAAAAGAGTGTAAGATGCTTGTAGCTAGAGCCACCCCACAAAAGGGAAATGGGGGTAAATTGGATGTTTTGGATGACTCCCTGTTTATGACTCCTAGGGTCTTGACCTCACCTCCTTCCCTACCTCCATTATCACCATCCCAACCCCTACACCCTCCCCAATCCCCCTGAGCCCTTTTCCAGCCCCCCAACTTCCTACTGCTCTCCTACCTCCTCCTCCTTGGTCACCTCTTCCTTCCCTTGGTTTCCTTTACATTTTCCTTTACCCCAGCTCCCCTCAATTCCTGCCTCATTTACCTATCCTGTATCTCTTCCCATGGTCCCTTCCCCTTGACTACCCTTGCTCAGTTCCCAGCCACGGGTCTTGCTGAGGTGCCTCCCTCTGCAGCCACTCTCACTGGGGCAATATTCACTCAGGCCTCAGGCCCTGCTCCCATGGCACTCTCTGGGGCATGATTGCTTTCTACCCCTACTCTTCCTCAGGTACCAGTGGATTTTTCCCCTTGGCCCTGCAGCCCAAACCAGTTGAGTCAGCATTCCCCAGCCCCTCCCTCACAAGAGGTGGGACTTCCTATCTTCCTCCACAAGCCCACTAGGTTTACTGAGGGTTTTAGGGACATATCTCTACAAGTTGAACTTTCTTGGAAGGATCTGCATATTCTTTTCTCTGTCTGTTGTACCATTGAGGTGAAAGGGAGAATTTGGGAGCATGTCCAAAAGTTTGGGGATCATATGGCTAGCAATGATCCCATAAAATACCCCCCAGGAGCAGCTGCTGTTTCCACTAGTGACCCAGGATGGGATTATCAAAAGAGTGAGGACAGGGGAAAGAGAGACCTTATGGTAATTTGCCTGTTAGAAGGCCTAAAAACTGCATTTCAAAAACAAGTAAATTTTCAAAAAATTAGGGAAATTACTCAGGGAGAAGACGAAAACCCTGCCCTTTTTCAAGACTTGCTAGTAGAAGTTATTAAAAAGCATACATATTTGGATCCTGACTCCATAGAAGGGTCAGGAATCCTTAGCATGTATTTTATTAATCAGTCTAGCCCAGATATTAGGAGGAAACTGCAGAAATTGGCAACAGGACCCCAAACACCTCAGGCCCAATTACTGGAGACAGCCTTTGGAGTCTTTAACAACAGAAACCTCCTTGCAGCAGAGGAAAGAGAACGAAGGAGAAGGGCCAGGGCCAAGAAGCATGCTCAATTCTTGGCTGCTGCGTTGGCTAGGAAAGAACTCAGGGAGCACCCCTCCAGGGCGCCCCCTTGGAGGAAGCCTGGCTACTTGGGCAGTGGGGAAACCTGCTTTCATTGCCACAAGGAGAGTCACTGGTCCAAGAAGTACCCCTCCAGAGCACCCCCCCTCCCCCGCAGAGGGAGCCCCAGGAACCGATGCCTGTGGAACTGTGCCCATGTGACCAAGAGGGACATTGGAGGAAAGATTGTCCCTCAGGTTGGAAAAGTGGTGGAGCCGCCCCCTCCCAGTACCCTGTCCTCCAGTCTTCTCAAGACTTGAAATGACAGGAAAGCCTGGGTGCTGACAATGCTCCCACTTTCTCCACCTCTCTCTCCAAGCCCTGGGCAAAAATGAAGGCTGAAGGTAAGGTTACCCACTTTAACATGGCTAAGTTCTCTGCTTTAACCAGTTACTCTGGCCCTCCCCTCCCCTTTACCCCTCCAGTCATAGGCATTGAAGGGGAAGCAAAGGAATATCTCCAGACAAACCCCCTCCCCAACCTACTTGAGGATCTGTTGTTTAAACACTCCTTCCCTTTGCCCTCCCCTAGCCCTGCCCCCTTGCTGGAAAGGGACCTGGAGGTGAAATTGGGGAGCCAATTTTCTCTAGTTAATCCTCCCATCTCCTTTTTCCCTCTGTTCACTAAATCTCCCCATGTTTGCTTGAGAGTGTGGGAGACAGTTGAGCCAATTGTTCGAGATCTGGGAATTCCAGGGTGAGTTACCTCTGCCACCCCAGTTATTGTTAGCCTCCCAGACCCTAAAGTGCTCCCCCATCTCAGCCAGTATCTGATTAAGCCTGAGACCTGGGAAGGACTACAACCCTTTAATTGAAAAATTCCTTAAGTATAGAATCCTTGTCCCTTGTTCATCTCCATGAAACACTGCAATCCTTCCTGCAAAAAAGCCTAATGGAGAATACTCACAATTTATTTTTGCTTTTGAATGTACTTTTCTTGGGCAATCAAGTCTATATCAGCTAACACGGACAATCTTGCCCCAAAGCTTTTGAGATAACCCTCATTTATTTGGCCAGGCTTTGGGAAGGGATTTAAGGCACCTGAAACTTGCATGTAGTAGCTTAATTCAGTATGTTCATGATATTCTTATTTGTAGCTCTACCCAAGTGGGTTCTTTGGCTACTGCCACAGAAGCCCTTAATTTCTTGGGTACTGGAGGCTATAGGGTCTCTTTGAACAAAGTCCAGATAGCATGCCAATCCATAAAGTATCTGGGCCATGAGCTCATGCCCATCTCTCTCTGCTTAACCTCTGAGAGAAAAAGGACAATCATGTCTATCCCTGTTCCAGCTACTAAGAAACAAGTTTGAGTGTTTTTAGGCATGACTGGATTTTGTAGACTCTGGATCCCTAAGTTTGGTTTTATTCCTAAATCCCTCTATGACCCTACTGAGGGCACTGACTCAGACCAGGCTAAAGCTTTTGAGACTCTGAAAACTAAATTGACCACCACCCCATCACTAGACCTACCCAGTCTGGGAAAACCTTTCACTCTGTATGTTGATGAAAAGAGAGGACAGGCTTTGGGAGTCTTAACCCATTCCTTAGGACCTGACTCCAGGTCAGTTGATGTTTTTAGTTACTCAAAATATGCTTTCCTTGTTCTATATACCCATGGAACAATCTGGAAAGAAAGGGGATATCTGACAGCAAAAAACTCCCCTATCAAACATGCCCTTCTATGTTTTGGCCTTGCCATAGTCATCTTTAATTATCTCCAAGAAATTATCTTTTTTTGGCAGGGAAATTGTCTTTTCTTTATACTCCTTTTGTGCCTGTTTGGTGTATGTTTGCCTAACCTCCTTGCCAGGTTTGTCTTTTCCAGAGTGCAAGCCATCAACTTTCAGATGACAGCCCAGGCTACATACCAACCTCCATCTGAATCCAAGGTCACCAGGTCATTAGACCTGGCACCACCAGGTTCTGAAGTCTGACCCCTTGAACAGGACCCATCAAGGCAGGGACAGTTCTATGCCCCTTGCCAAGGGAAGCAGTTTCAAAAGCTGAGACTTTTGCCCTTTACCCCAAAAGAATTTGGGTTCAGCCTGTTTGAGGGGAGAATGATGGGGTTCAGACTCTGGGAACTTCCTTGAATTCTCCTTGAATCTCCTCACTTAACCTGGCTTTTCATATTCAAATTGAATTCTCCTTGAATCTCCCCACTTAACCTTGCTTTTCTTACTCAAATTGAATTCTTCTTGAATCTCCCCACCTAACCTGGCCTTTCATACTCAAATTTGTGGCCATTATTTGTTACCTTTTGATTGCCCCACCGGTTTCACACCCAGACTCTCCACTGTCTGATATCTCCTGATTGCCTTCTCTAACCCTCCTGAATCCCTTCCTTGGACTTCTCCTCAGGACCCTCCCTGAACCCCTCCTCCCATCACCATGGGCTACCAGACCACCCCACCCGATCCCTCGTTTCTATATTTAGTTCCATCTCGTCTCCATGAAAGTGCTCAGACGCAATCCAGCTCAGACTCTCTCTAGCTGAGATTCTATCTGGCCCACTTGTGAATACAAGCATTACAAATGCTTAGGCTCCTTAAGAGCCAACCCAATTTGGGGAATCTTTAATAAACTTTGTTTTCTTTGACTTTAAGAAGGCTTGAGTCAAATTCATTCGAGGACGACCTGGACTGTCTGTATTTTGGGGTCCCCAGCACCCCTAAACCTCATCAGTAGTGCCAAAAAGCATGGGTTCAAATTCTGCCCTTCATGCTTCTTACCTGTGTCATAGGGCAACTTGCTTAAAGTACCTGGATCTTGGTTTCCTTCTCTGTAAAATGGGAGAGGGAGAGGCTGGATTAGATAGCCTCTGAGGTCTTTTCCAAGCAGGGTCCTATGAACCAGTTCAGTCTCTGCTCCATAGCAGAAGATTAGATGGGAAAATTTATTTTATTATCTTATTGTAAATGTGAAAGTTTGTACCACAGAAGGTGTGAAAGTCTCATCTCTTTACTCCAAGAGAAAGGTAGCAACTCTTCCCCTTTCCCTTTGTTATGGTGCAAATCCCACCCTCCGTAACATCCTGTGAAATATTTGAACATTTTGCTTAACACATAACTGCATTCTGTAGTGGAGGCTCACATATTAGCATTGTGTAGAAAACCAAAGGTGTGAAAAACAACGAACAACATCAACAGCACCAGAAAACCCCATTCACATGGTCTTTAGGGGGTAAGCTCTCCGAGGACCTGGCAGGGCAAAGGCCCACCATTGGTATGAATAGCTTGAGAAAGGCAAAGTGGTAGAGTGGAATGTCTACAGACCTTGGAGTCAGGAGGACCTTTGCTCAAATCATGCCTCTGGTTCTTGTTATGTGACCTTAGGCAAGTCACAAAACTGATCCTCAGTTTCCTCATCTTTCCAATTGGTATAATGGATACTCAGCTCATTTTTATAAGGTGTATAAGGGGCACTTATCTCACAAGGTTGTAGTGAGACCCATATGATAATCTCTTTAAAGTGTTCTATAAACAAAACTTGAAAGCCAGTACAAATGCCAGTTATTATTATTGCTGCCTACAGCCTATTGGCAACAATGACTTCCCTAGGAAAAGTGACATAAATGATGTTATCCATGATGAGAGAAAAGGGAGGGCATTGATTGTGCAAGAAAGAGACCATAATTATAAATACTAAGAATAATATACAATATAATAAATAACAAATGGATGGAGTAATTTTCTAGTATTCATCATGTGTTAACAGATTTCAAGGGGGTCGTCCAGCATGTTCCACTGTGTTTCAGTGGTTGCAGTCCTGGGTTTGGAGGCAGAGAACCTTTTCTGAATTCAGTCTCAGATACTTGCTAGCAGTGTGATCTCAAACCTGGACTATTGCAATAATGATGGTTGGTGTCCCTGCCTCAAGTCTCTACCCACTTCAGTCCACTTCACTCACCTGTCAAATCAGCTTTCCTAAAGCACAAGTCTAAGCTCATTACCCTCTTATTCAGTAAGCTCCAGTGTCTACCTGTTCTCTTCAGGGTCAAATATAAAATCCTCTTTGTGCCTTTAAAGCCCTTCATTACCTAGTCCTTTCTTGCTTCTCCAGTCTTCTTACCATTTGTTGTTGTTTAGTTATTTTTCAGTTGTGTCCAACTTTTCTTTTTTCTTGCCATTTGAGGTTTCTTGGCAAAGATACTAGAATGATTTGCTATTTCCTTCTCCAGCTCATTTTACAGATAAGGAAATTGAGCCAAGCAGGGTTAAGTGACTTGCCCAGGGTCATACAACTAATAGGTGTCTGAAACTGGATTTGAATTCATGAAGATAAGCCTTCCTGACTCTAGGCCCTCTCCTCCATATACTCTATGATCCAGTGACCCTGTTCTCTCTTATATTCCCTCACACCAGACATCTCCCAACTCCTGGTATTTTCTCTGACTATCTTCTATGCCTGGAAATTCTCTCCCAGCTCATCATGCCTTTTGCCTCCCCTGGATTCCTTCAAGTCTTTCTTACATTCTGCAAGAAGTCTTTACTGAGTGTGCCTTCCTTCTGTTGATTAACTCCTATCTATCACATGTATGTCTTGTATGTATGTAGTTTTTCCCGTGTTTTTCTCCCCCATTAGGCAGTGAACTCTTTGAAGTGTGAATTGTCTTTTACCATTTTTTTGTATCCCTAGAGCTTAGCACTGTGCCTAGTAAATAGCCAGGCTTTTGGATGGATGGATGGATTGACCTTGGTCATCACTTAACTTTTACCTTCTTCATCTGTGAAATGAAAGGTTGGACTCAATGATCTTTGGGTTCCCTACCAGCTGTAGATCTGTGACCTAGTATTAAGTAACTTTTATAGAGGAATTGCAGAAGGACATGGAAAAGGACTTGTTTCACTGGTTTCCCCTTCTGCTTTTGTGCTACCACAAACTCTTCTTAATTTAAAAATAGCTAGGTGGCACAGCAGACAGAGGTTTGAACCTGGTATCAGGAAGATCTAAATTCAAATGTATTTGGGGCAGCTAAATGATACAGTGGATAGAGCTCCAGGTCTGAAGTCAGGAAATACATTATTGTATAAGTTGGAGCTGAGGATACCATTTATGAAAAGCCATATGAAGTCCTCACCCATAACTAATAAGATTTGTGAGGAAATAATTATGAATAATAAAATTATTCCTATCTTCAGGCTATTTAGTGTGCATTTGTAACTTGCCTGCTCTGATTTATGATTGACGCCGCTATACTAGTTAGTGTCTTCTGCCTTAAAACATTTTCATCACAAAGTGTTGGTTTTTCTGATTTATAGTAATGTATCATGCTTTTTTTCAGTACCAGAACATGAAGCCCCTTTCTCTGCATTGTTTTCTGTGTCAGTCTGATCCTCTTTATAGTTCTGTATGAGATCAACCTGCAATCTTATTCTATGTTATCAGTTTCTTTTTTAGATTCATAGGAGCACCTATATTACATTAGATAGAGAATTGGATCCCAAATGGTCAATGTTTCAGAGTTCCTATCAGATCTTTATAACTACCAAAGAGATCACAGAGAGTCTTTGATGTACATTAACCTCACCAGTGCTTCCTTACTTTGTTATTGCACACACTTGGTAAGACCTAGGAGACTGTTTCAGCTTTGAAAGAATTATTGTGATGACAATAATGAGGATGATGATGGTATCACCTGCGGTCATTTAAATGATATTGTGCTCTGATGAAAATGTACTATTTGACAGCACCCTTTACTCCTTCAAAGAGGCATATGTGTATTAAACGATGTTTTAATGTACATGATCTCATTTGGTCCTCACGCTGACACTGAATTAGGAATATTGATCATTATGACCTCCACTTTACAAATATGGAAACTGAAGGCGAGATCAAGTTAATGGCGTCTCCAAGATCACACTGTCAGTAACAGCAGAGTCAGAACCCAAATTTAAAGAGGTCTTAGGACTCTGTGTTCTTCCTACTACATTGTTTCCTCCCTATAATTAAGTAATCCCTATAATTAAGTAAAAAAGAGGTGTATTCACTGAATGGGCATTACCTCACTGAAAAGGCCATAGCCTAAAAGGCCAACGTCTCCCATGGCATCCTGGGCCATCTCCAGTCATCCTGATGAATACCTGGTCACTGGATCCATATGGCTCAGGAGAAGGTGAGGCTGGTGACCTTGCACAGCCCTCCTTCCCTCAAAACAAAGTCAAGTGCAAGTCATGTCATCATTTCTCTGATGTCCTGATCCTCTTTGAAAATGAAGGAAATCAAGTACTATTTATTAATGATATATCATAGTACTTCATCTTCACAAGGAGGTGACTCTAGGTTCTCACAGATCATGCCAAGAACTCTGGAAGGCCCTGTTGTTGATGATGTTGAATTGTTTTAGTAGTGTCTGACTCTTTGTGATCCCATTTGGTGCTTTCCTAGCAAAGATGCTTGAATGGTTTATCATTTCCTTCTCCAGCTCATTTTATACATGAGGAAACTGAAGCAAACTGGATTAAGTGACTTGCCCAGGGTCATATAGTTAGTAAGAGAGTCAGGACCTACCAAGTGGGATGATAGATTTAGAAATGAAAGGCACCTTGGAGGGTATCTTGCCTAAATATTTCATCTTTTAGATGAGGAAATTGAGGCTTAGGGAGGCTAAGTAATTTCCCAAGGCCACACAGCTACTAAATGAGAGGGAGGAGTTGGGGACCTAGGTCCTCTGACTTTTGAGCCAGTACTCCACTGTAGCATGAATTAAAGTACCATGCTGTGAGGGGCACCATGCCTATTGTCTAAGGTCCAACCTGGCAAAGTTAGACATTTATCACCAGAAGATGATATTCACATGTGAATTAGGGGGCCATAACCATGCATGGAATGCTACACTAAGGTTCTGAGGGTGTTGCAATGGGCACTGAGCCTAAAAGTAGAGACACAAACCCATCCCAATCTAAGCATGACTTTAGAACCTTTCTAGTTAAGTAGCCTTATAACCAATGTGTCAATCAAAGGTTTTCCTCTTTGGTATGCTCTGTTGGGGGGATAATAGACAAGGAAAGGCACACATTTAGCCTGTTATTTGTATTCTTTTGTACCCAACTGCGGTTACAGAGATTCATTTCTCCAGTACCATTATTCCCCTCATAACTTGGGGGTTCCCAGGATTTACTTTCCTAAAATATCTGCCTTGCCCCACTACCCCTTCACTCCCAAACACAAGAATTATTGAACCTGAAAAAATCCATTGGGAGTAAGATAGTTTTCCTCTAGTTTGGTTCCACCAAGAGAAATTACAGTCTGTCCCCCATCTATATTCCTTTGGCACAATAATGATCCTATTTCCAGTAGGAAATGGAGGGTTGAATGATAGGTGATGATTGGGATGCAGTGATGGGAACATAAAGGAGTGCCTTAGCCTTTGGACCCTAGAGGTTATGGCCTAGATCTGAGTTAGAGAACCAGGAAAATAGGTCATTGGTCCATACTGGGGAAGAAGCTTTACCTCCTACCCCCATCAGCATGTTTGGGAAAACCCCCAATTTCTCCTTGATAGCTATGTTCTTAAATACATGTAGTAGCTTTTAAAGAAAGAAAATTCCAGAAATATCAGCCTAAGGACCTCTGCAGAAGAAAGGAGATGCCTAGTAACTAAGGTGAGAGGACCTTAATTCATTGAAATAATGTGGTATATGGTTCAGTCTGAATTTGAATTTTGACTCAACAGTTAAGCTAAATTGGTTTCTGTTTCATTATTTATTCGATCCACTGATCATATCTGGTTCTCTATTAAAGTCTTTTATCATTGTGTTTGTTTCCTGTGAAAAGCTTATATTACTATTTAATTTTATGAAGCAATATTTTATTTATACTTTGTTGCTAGCAGCAACTGAAAAACAAAAAAAGGTTGGAATCATAATAAAAAATGTTGGCATAGAAATAACTTATTCATCTTTAACTGTAGAACATGTTCACAGTTAGAGGAAGAGCTATTTGTTTGACAAATTCATCCTTGGCTCGAGTTACCATTATTATAGAGTATGGCCACCCAGCTAGGAGGCAGGTGTTCCCTTCCTGCAGCATGATGGAGGTGGTTTGCCTGTTGTTTTAGGATGGGGGCTCCATCTTCATTATCTCTGTGACATTTAAGGGAGTTGGGAGACCCAAATGAACATGTAAGATGCTATACTTAATCGATATACAACTGTGAGCCTAGATGGTTTTCTTTTATTTATCTCTGAATCAAGGGGTTGTGAGAGGCTTGTCTTTTGAAGTACTCCATGGTATTTCCCCCATAGAACTCCTTTTTCTCCTTCCCAATTATTTTCATTCTGAATCTGTGGTGATGAATTCCTTCCAACTCAGCTTCTTTATTACTTTGGTCTCCAGAGTAATTTTTTTCTCTCTCACTTTAACACTCTCAGGAGGCTTTTAACATAGAAGGAGTGGGCTCAGGGGTGAAAGGAATTCTGCAGACTTTTTTTTGAGTGAAAGCTTAATAACCAAAAGAATTTGCTAGAGTTCTTGGAGACCTCTTGGGCACAGTTAAACAGGAAAAAAAGTAAAGAATATAGGCCTAATTATCATGGCACACAGCTTTTAGTCTTATCACCATTATTTGTTCTCTTGTCTGATGCTGTAATAACAATCTTATAGAAGATAAACGTATTGAATTATATAGTATACTTGGACACACCTCTGACACATGCTGGATATGTAATTCTGGGCAAATCATTTTATTTCTCAAGACTGTAGGTGACTCTCTAGTCCTGTAAATGTAAGCAAAGAGCCAGCCTGCTTTGGTAGAAGAAATATCTCACCAGAAATTCTTTACATACGTGAAATCACAGATTCGGTTCCCATCATCATCATTATTTTTATCACCACTACCACTAGCATCTTTATCATGATACCAATACCTACCATTTATATAGAGCTTTAAGATTTGCAAAGCATTTTACGTGTATTTTTCATTTGATCCTTTCAACAATTCAATTCAATAAACATTTATTTAGCATCCACAATGTGCCAGGACATTACTAACTCTATTTTAATAAACGAGGAAACTGAGGCTGAGGCCCAGGGCCACAGAGATAGTTAAGTGTCCAAGGCAGGATTTGAACTCAACACCTAGATGTTCCTAGAGATAAGATAATTAACTGCGCAAAACAGCTTTAATGACCAATAAATAACAGGTAGAAATTTCTATAGCCTTCCTGAGTGGCAGTCAGGCATGAGGGGACACTTCTGTCAGTGTCTACCCCAAACAAGGCAGTTTTGCAGGTGGTATTGTATCAGCAAAATCAGTCAAACTAGGCAGTTCTGGACCTTAGGTTCATCTTAGGTGGTTGAGTTGGCCATATGGATAGATGTAAGAAATGATGACTTCCATTTTGGTCTTTGTCTTCTTTCCCATTTGATCATTGCCCCTTAAAGTGAGCAAAATGCTGACTTCACATTTAGTCTGTGTGTAAGTCTGTAATGAAAATACACAGCCCTTTTACAGCTTTGGCACATTTGGGGCATATTCAGTGGAGAATTTTTTAACAAGTCCGAATAGTGAGAATATGGATTTCACATCTCTTTAAGCACCTGAAATGGGAGAAGAAACCTTTTTTATTAGCACACAGACATTTGATTTGCACGGTTTGCAGAAGGACAGAAGCGCTACCAGAATTTAGTCAAAGCAAGATGAGAAAATTCAATGAGAGTTTCATTGAAACTGCTAAAGTTCTTGAGAAATAAACTTTGAGTATTTGCAGATGAGTTGGGCCATTCCCTTTTAAATGTTGATTGGCACTTGGTCTTTCTAATAAAATGTAAGTTAGTTTTAAACTAGTTATAACTCAGAGCATTTGCTGATTTTACTCTATTGAAATGTGTCCAAAAGCCCTTCTGTGCTTAGTTAGCTCATTCAATTTACCATATGGTGGTTGGGTATTTTTTTTTTATAAGCTATGTCACATATATATGCATGCAGAAATGCATGTGTATGTATGATTATATGTTTGTACCACTTCTACGGTCATGATTATCATCAGACAAATTCTTATGTTTTCCAAACTGTGGTCAGAAATTTAAAATTGTTAAATAAATTGACTTTATAAGTCACTTGAGGGTGTCAATAGATTATACTCTAACTGAAGAAACACCTCTCTCTTTCCTCCTATTAAATATTGTTCATATTGACTATGAAAACAAGAAATGTACTATATTTTAAAAGGAAGAATAAAAAAATTCTGCTCCTGGGACCATTTAAAAATTTCATTAATTTAATTATTTTTTCGAGACAATTGGGCTTAAGTGACCTGCCCAGGGGTATATCTGAGAGTAGATTTGAACTCAGGTCCTCCTGACTCCAGGGTTGGTGCTCTATCCACTGAACTACCTAACTGTCCCTCTGGGACCATTTTTATATTTAATTTGTTTGTAATAATTGAATAATGTGCTATGTTTTTGATTTCCTGTAAACAATATTCCATTTCTCATCTGGTAGCCTTTTGTACTTCTATAAAATTTGTATTTATTTACATATCTGTAGATACATTGTTCTCCCCTCCTTCCCTAAAGAAAATAAATTCCTTGAGGGCAGGGAATGTTTCATTTTTGTGTATGTAGCCCCAGTACATAGTGCAGTGGCTGGCATGTAACTAATGGATGACTGTTGCATAAATCAGTGTTCATTGTTGATATTTTTTAAGACTCTTTTTTAGCTTTGATGTCCTTCCTGTTATACAACATACTTAGGGAGCAGAGATTACCACAGTTTCTAAAGAATTAAGAATCACCCAAAGGGAACTAAGGACGCAAAAGGTAACCATAATGCATTAATAAACGCAACTTGCTTTAATAACAATCCATTGGTATTAAATATTTGTTCAGAAGATGCATGATAAAGGATGTCATGAAAGCAGTATGTTCTATGTTTACATATGTACATGTGGACATATACAAATATGTGCATATATTGTATATCCATATCTCTTTGTATCTCTCTACATGTCTATGTCTGTCTCTATGCTAATCATGTGACAAGAACAAGGTGCTCCACTGGTATCCATGTGACAACAAGAGATATAGAAGAAGGCTTTTGCTGTCTTAAAAGAAGCCCTTGTGGAGGATTCAGGGAAACCTTTTTATTAGCACATGGACAAGGACATGGACAAAATTCATATGATATGGATAAACATTGGAAGGTTTCAATATATATTAATGGAGATATATAAAGACCTTAAAATCCGTAACACTCAAAGAATCATGGAACTACCAGGCAACCAAACTTCTTTCTTTCTTAGTGACCTCATCCACTCTCATAGGTTTAATTACCTTCTGCATGTGGATGTCTCTCAGATGTATATATCCAGCCCCAGACTGTCTACTTAGCTCCAGTATCAAGTTGCCCAATGCCTAGTATGGATTTAAAACAGGGTATCCTATAGGTATCTCCATTCTGATATGTTCAAAGCTGATTATACCATCTTCTGTCCTCCCCAAATTCATCTTTCTTCTGAACTTGTCTATTTGTATGAAAACATTTCCATTGTCTTTATCACAGAAGAGGAGGTGGGTGGGGTGTTCAGAGGGGACTACCACCGCTGATGTGAGATTTTCAAGGTTGCTGATCCACCTTTGGTGTAAACCTTCACCCAGCTCTCACCTGTGGCACCAAGAAACTAGAGCATGTGCAGTGACCGCAATCTAGCAAACAGTCCTTACAGTCTGAGTAAAACAATTTGAGGATAACTGATGGTCTTTAAACCTGTCATTGTGTCAGAGGGATGTCTACCCCAAGCATATGAAGATTCTCCCTGGAGGAATAGCCAGATGAGAACATTCTATTCCAAAGGTCAGGAAGATGGCTGAAGCAGGGGCTGTGGGGCACTTAGAGCTTGATCAGACATTGAAGATACCAAGGTCATTTACTGCATCTGGGCTATCACCAGTCATTTTGTCCTGCTATTGAAATTCAATGACTTAGGAAAATTCCAATTCACATGCAAGTCATGACACAACCTATGGCATCAACACAGTGCTCTCTCTCACCCTTCATATATGTTTCATTGTCAAGTCTTAATGATTTTGCTTTCATAACATCTCTTGTATCTATCTCTTCTTTGTCGTCATGTGGTTAACACCTTGGTTCCAAGCCTCATTGTTTCTTCTCTGAGTTACTAAAGTAGTCTTATATTTAGTTTTCTTTCCTCAACTGTCTCCTCTCTCCAATTTATCCTCCACATGCCTGTAAAAATAATTTTCTTGAAGTAGGGATCTGATCAACTAATTGTACTGCTCAGACTCAGAAATATCAGTGGCTCCCTACTATCTGTAGAATTAAGTACGGGCTGCTTTGTTTGGCTTTTAAAGCTCTTCACATTCTGGCTCAAATTTATGTCTCCAGCTTTATTATCCATAATTCCTCTTCACACACTATATGGTTCAGCCACACTGGCCTTTGTGTGAATCCTCACATATGAAACTCTACCATTCTTTCTCTATGCCTTTTCACTGGCAATCTTCAAAGCCTGGAATACAATCCACCCTCATCTTTGTCTCTTAGAATTCCAAGTTTCTTTCAAAGTTTAACTCAGCTCAAACATCACATTATTTATGAAACCTTACCTACTTTCCCCAGCTTCTACTGCTTTTTCCCACAAATTACCTTGAACAATGTTTTGGGAGGTGTTTTGTTATGTATTTCTTTTGTTTATATTTCCCTTTCAGGGACTATTTAAATTGTTGCTTTCTATCCCTAGCACCTACACAGTACCTGGCATATAACATGAATTTGATGAATGAAACTGACTGATTGGTTTCCTTTTCTTTCCTCTAATGTTCCCAATTTGTCCATCAGCACCCAATTAAATAGATACTGAGAGCAGACATCTGAATAAATTAGAGCCTACAAATGCTTTCAGTTGAATTATTTATATATTAAGATGAATTAGTTGTTTGAATTTGAAATATTTGTATTTTGCCTGGATTTTTTACTGTACAAATTATAACAATAATAGTAGCTGAACAAGGTCTGAATAGAGGAACAATTTCCTATGCTAAATAATAGCTGATATTTCTGCAGTCCTTTAAGATTTATGTGTATAACTTCTATATAATGTGATCAACAAGATGGAAGACTAAACTACATCCCCAGCAATCACTAATTCCTTCCCCTCCCTCCCTCAGGAGTTATGACCTAGATATAGGTCAATAATAAATGAATCTATAAAATTCTAATGAATATATTGTCAATTTATTGACAGAGTTGGTTGAATTAGTTCCTAATAGTTTCCTTTATTTCTGTTTCATTGGTTATGAATTCATGTTTTCAATTTTTTATGCAAGCAATTTAATTTAATAAATTGAATCAAGTTGGTATCTATTTTCTTTTTTTAAAATTAGCTTTGCTTTTATTCTTTCATTCAATGACTTTACTTTAAATTTTGTTAATTGACTTTTTGCTTTTCAAGATTTCTACTTTCATTTAATTGGGAGGGATTTAAAATGTTGGCTTTAATTTTTTTTTTTTGTAAATAAAGAAAATAGCTTTATTTTCTGATTTCTGCTTCCTCATTTCTATTGATGAAAGTTTTTATGAATATAAAATTTCCCCTAGAGTACTGCTTTGGTTTCATCCAAGAAATATTATTTCATTGTTGTCATTAAGTTTATAAATTATTGATTATTATTGTGATATGTTCTTTGACTCACCTATTAAATTAGCACTAAGCTATTTAATTTCAATTAATTTTAAATCTTTTCTTTAAAGTCACTTAATTGAATATAATTTCCACTACATTATGACCAGTAATATATGCATTTAATATTTATACTTTTCTGCATTTGTGAAGTTTTAATGCTTTAATTGTTAATGGTCAATATTTGTGAAGGTGTTATTCATAGTTGAGAAATATGTATGCTCCTTTCTTTTCAATTTCAGTATTCTCTAGAGGTCTATTACATGTAAGTTTTCTAAAATCCTTTTCAGGGTCTTCATATTTTTTTAAATTTATTTTTGGTGAGATTTATCTAAGTCTGAGAGTGGTGAATTGAGGGCCTAAATTATTTGTATTTCTATTTCTCCTTGCAACTCCTTGAACTTTTCCTTTAAGAATATACATACTGTAGCACTTTTGGCATATTAACTTAATATTGATATTAATTATTTATGGTGGCTTTCAGCAAAGTACACTTTCGTTGTTTACCTCTTCAATCAGATCTATTTATTTAGATTATTTAGTTTAATTCTGTGTTTACTTCTCTGTTTCAAATAAGCTTTTTGTAAACCAGACATATCAAACATGTGACCCATGGGCCAAATGTGGCTCACAACATTTCTGAGTGTAACAAATCAAATAAAAATAAAATTGGGAAAAACATCAAAATAGATAAAAATATAATAGAGCAGAGCTAATATTACATTTTAAAACTAAGTCAATATGCAGCTCATAGAGATCCTTAGGTATGGCTTAGTGACCCCCATTTCTATTTGAATTTGATACCATTTTTAAAAACGACATATTGTTGGATTTTGGTTTCTAATCTATTCTGCTATTTTCTTCCATTTTGAGGAAATAAGCTTTAATCTGCATTCAGACTCCATTAGTTTTTCTCTGGAGGTAAATAGCATTTTTCATCATTATCTTGGATTGTTGTATTACTGAGAGGAACTAAATCATTCACAGCTGATCATTGTACAATATTGTGGTTGTGTACAATGTTTTGTTGGTTCTGCTCATTTTGCTTTTTAATCAGTTAATATGTGTTTCCAGATTTTTCTGAAAACATCCTGATTATCATTTCTTATAGCACAAGAGTATTCCATTACAATCATATACTATAGTCATTCCCCATTTGATGGACATTCCTTCAATTTCTAATTCTTTGCCACCACAAAAAGAACTGCCACAAATATTTTTTGTATATAGGTACTTTTCCTTTTTGTTTTTATCTCTTTGCAACGTAAACCTAGTAGCAGTATTGCTGGGTCAAAGTATATACATGGTTTTATAACCTTTGGGCACAACTTCAAATTGCTTTCCATAATGGATGAATCAGTTTACAACTCCACTTATGGTACTTTAGTCTCTCAATTTTCCCACTTCCCCTCCAACATTTCCTATTTTCCTTTTCTGCCATATTAGCCAATTTGATAGGTGTGGGATGGTACCTGAGAGTTGTTTTATTTTTCATTTCTTAATCAACAGTGATTTAGAGCATTTTTTCATGTGTCTAGTGATAGATTTGATTTTTTTTTTCTGAAAACTGCCTGTTCATGTCCTTTGACCACTTATCAATTGGAAAATGACTTGTATTCTTATAAATTTGGCTTGGTCCTCTATATGTTTGAGAAATGAGGCTTT